>NW_005178435.1:66483-149690 GCF_000341285.1 Galdieria sulphuraria
ATTTGCCCAATTTCGGGAACTTTATGCAAAGCCTATCAAACGAGGCCAAGAAGAGAAAAGCTCCAAGGCTGGTAGGTTTTTCTAAGACTTTTTTTGGAAGCTCACATATTGAGTTGGCTCTCAATAGAAAGTGCCTATGCTAAAAGGCGTTGTTGGTATCTGCATGAGATACTTAAACCGTTGATCATTCGTAGAAATGAAAATATTCTGGTGGGTTGGAAGTGGTTGTTTTTGATAGGCAAACGACTAACTTGAGCATTCTTAGGCTGCAACTATACCTCCAAAGTATGAATATACGCTTTTCGTTCCCCTCACTGGACTGCAACGACATCTTTATCTTCAAACTTTAAAAGGAATGAACTTCCTTTCTGGTCAAAAGAGAATGAGTCACTTTTTAGCAATCTATATTTTGTGTCTTATATGTTCAATACCAGGTGTTTTAAGAACATATCTAGAAGTAAGGAATGTTTCTTTTCTTATCTTGTTGTCAAATTTCTTTTATATAGCATAAATACAATGACTGCGATGAAGGTCAGATTAGGAATTCCGAGGATTGGTTTGATGCTCCAGATTTTCTGCCGCTAAAGAAAACGTTGGAGGCAACAACAAGCAAGGAGTATCTGCAGACGTTGTATTCAGTCTTGTCTTTTCCTCTCAATGAATTGGCTTCGCTCTCATTGGATAGTTTTGAAACGGATCCATTTCAAAGCTTTAAACTATTGGTGCTTCTGGAACTCGTTTCTCATAGTTTAGAATTGAATGAGAAAATCATTATTTTTACTCGTTCTATTCCTTTATTGGAAAGTATTGTGAATTTTCTCAATTTGTATATTTCGTCGAATAGAGACTCTATCGGCATCGACTCGTTTGATGGACGAACCCCCATTTTTCGTCGAAGACATCTTATCGAACAATTCAATGAGCCAGATTCACCACTTAAAGTCTTGGTATTGTCCACCGGTACTGGTGGTGAAGGTATTAGCTTAGCAGCTGCGAGTCGGGTAATTATATTCGACTGCAGTTGGAATCCTTCGCATGATATGCAGGCAGCTTGTCGAGCATATCGTTATGGACAGACAAAACCTGTTTTTGTTTACCGTTTGGTTACAAAGAACACTGTAGAAGAAAAGATGTATTCTTTGGGTCGCAACAAGACTGAGTTATCACGGTAAGTCTACGCTTTATAGATCTAGAATAACTATATTTGTCTTAGTTGGGTGGTTGAGAATGACACAAGGGAAGAAATTGTTATACCAGAGTTGAGTTGGAGATATCTCAATCAAACTCGTGATCTTGTTAGTTATGTGCAATATCCATCCGTGACGGATCGTGAAATATTGGAAGAAGACTCAATTATGAATATTTTGGCAAAGTCTCAAGTTGGAAGCAGTTACCCTTTTCTGATGGGATTTTTTAATAAAAGGAAGAAAAGTGAAGAGATAGATTCCTATGGTATAGGACCTGAGCATTATATGATCCATTCCATTTGTCGCTGTGAAGGACGAAAGTCAGATGAATTGTGCTTGGATTCTCAAGAAGAAAGAATTCTTGCTCGCAAAGAATTCGCAAATGATTTTAACAAGATTCTGCACAGACGTAAGATGGTACAGAAAGCTGGATAAAGTCGTAGTGGTTTGTAGGCTCTTTGTTATTTTATATTAGGCTGTTCTTGAATGCAATGTTTTGGCTAAAGCTTTGCTTTGGAAGTATTGGACTGTGATATTATTTCCAAAGAGAGCTATACCTGAGAGGATCATTGGGCACGTCAGAATTTCGCTTTGTTGTGAAGTCTTTGCAGAAGAGGAGAAAGAAGCGGAGTAGTATGATTTTTTCGCACTGGTTTTAATGTACACTATATCTTCGGTATCATTATTATGTTTCAGAATGTTTTAAACTATCAGAGGTGCTTGCAAATTTGTTAGAATGATATGTCTATAATCAGAAACAGTAAACAATTTCATTCGCCCCTTCAACTCGCCCTTCGTACCCTCATGGAAATGCAATTTTCTCTGCATTTTGGTGGTGAATTTCGTTGTTTACGTCCTTCGTTGTAGTTGCTGTTCACGTATTACTCACCGCTGTCTGCAGTGCTTGGTTTTAATGTACTGAACCGCTACAGACTGATCAAATATCAATGAACTTTGACAACTGCTTTTCCAATGTTGGTTCAGATTGGGACCACAACCCAAGAAACAACAGGGATGACTTGACCAGAATAAATGGGTACGTAGAACTAGAGAACGGTAGTAGCGAACGAGTAGACCAAGAAACGACTGGTTTTTATTTCTTTCAGAAATTTCCTTTACAAAACTTCGAGTCAGAACGTGACTGTGACTTTATTACATCCCTAGCTTTCGACCCCACAGGGGAGTTTCTTGCTGTGGGTGATAAAAGCGGAAGAGTCGCTGTTTTGAAGAGGAATATAAAGTCCCATGGGACGAGAAATAATTATACGGATGGTTCTTCTTTTACAAACTTCGAACAGAGAATGGAGCCCAAGGTCCTCATTGGTGAGAATATATTTTTGAGATAATGTCTCGAAGTCTAACAAACCTGATGTAGACAATGTGAGTCAAGAAGAGCAACACGCTGACGGAAGTCTGGGGTATTATTTATGGGCAGACTTTCAATCTCATGAGCCAGAGTTTGACTACCTGAAAAGTCTAGAAATTGAAGAGAAGATAAACGAAATACAGTGGTGCAGACCCTCTGCTATGAATCAACTTCTTTTGACAACTAACGATAAAACAATCAAGTTATGGAAATTACGAGAGAAAAGCCTTAATGTAGCTGCAAGCTATCGGTCTAGTGAGTCACATTTAGAAAATTTCTCGGATAACATTTGGTCAGTTTGCAAAGAGAACTTTGGTATTGTTTATCAACTTCGTTAGTTAGGAACGGGACTCGCTTATCCCCAGTTTCCTGTTTTACTAACAAGAGGGGTGATTCTCGAAGAACTTGTACCGTTATTGCTAGGACTAAAAATATTTACTGCAATGCACATGCGTATCATATCAATTCAATAAGGTTTGTTGTAACAGCACTGTATCCTGAACTCTTTTACTAAGTCATTGCGTAGTCTCAATTCCGATGGGGAGACTTTTTTGAGTTCAGATGATTTGAGGATCAATATATGGAACTTGGAAATACCTCTGAAAGCATTCAATGTTGTGGATATTAAACCTGAGGCCATGGAGGACTTGAATGAAGTGATAACTTCGGCAAAGTGTCATCCTTGTCATTGTCATTTGTTTATACACAGCAGTTCTAAAGGAATTGTTCGAGTAAGTATTACTTGACCTATTATGGAATGAAGTTTAAAATACAAAGTTATGCGATTTGCGTTCATCTGCATTGTGTGATCGTTCAGCACTTGACTTTGAACAGCCTGACTTGGCGACAAATAGTTCTTTTTTCTCTGAAATTATATCTTCAATATCCGACGTTCGGTTTTCTCCTTCAGGGGAATATATATTAGCACGTGACTATATGCATTTACTTTTATGGGATATAAGAATGTCAAATGAACCTCTTTTAAAAGTTCCTGTACATGATTACATTCGTTCATATCTCTGTGAGTTGTATGAGAACGATTTTATATTCGACAAGTTTCGATGTAGCTTTTCTCATGATGGAAAGTTGCTTTTCACGGGTTCATACGATAATAAGGTTGTGGTAGGTTTTGTCTTTTAGGTGGTTGTTTGTTTAAGGAATCATATCTTTTCCTTAGTTTTGTAATACTATGAATGGAGCGACAATGAACCATTCTATTGAAAAAGGCTTTACGAGAAATTCCTTTGGAGGTAATTCCTTTAGGTTTCCTATTCAATTTGTCATTACTGAAGCGAATGCCAAGTATTTCATCCGTCGCAAAAAATTCTGGAAGTTGCTTCGCATCCATTGGAAAATGTTATTGCAACGGCAGCCGGTGCTTATGTTTATTTACATCGTGGTTACTAGTTCCTGCAAAAGTATGTGAATAATAAAAATGATCAGTAGGTCACTTAAATATGCAAGAATAGTTGCTCATTTATTTTATACGCTGCCTTCTAAGTAGCTCTCTACACCTTGAAACCTTCCTGACGCAAACACGCCTTGTGTGCTTCAATAAACTCTTTGCACTCTTATCATAGCAATAAATAGTTAAACAGTGAACGTAAACAATTCTTACTCTCTTCTCCATTTTTCAAAATACATTCGTCGCGCTGCTTCTTTGTTTCGGGACAAGCACAACACATCTTCTTTTTGGGCTTCTACAAAAGAAAATAAATAATAACATACAGAGAAAGTTGAAGCTCTTACTCCTTCGGAATCTACACCATGTGAACAATGGTGACCACTCTGCTCTGAACTACTAGCTGCCGGCAATTCCATAACAGACTTGCACAGTTGTAATCCCAACAATGAATAATACCGATATTATATTTTACCTCATTTTAGACTACAGCATTTTATTACAGTTGGGAAAATTTGCCAACTTGTCTTGTACAACAGTTGCTTGAAAACGAGTTACCTAGCCAAAAAGGTTTCTCTAAAGCGAAAATCCTGTCCATGGTGACCAATCCGTATTGTTCTGTGCAACTCGCCGAAGACCATAAAAGTGTAGTGTTGCTTGATCAAAGACGACTGCCCAACCTTAAAGAATATCGAAACTTTTATTCTGCAAGTGAAGTTGCAGAAGCGATTCGTGAGATGGTGGTAAGAGGTGCGCCTGCCATTGGAGTTGCTGCAGGTTTTGGTATTGCTGTGGAGGCACACAGATTGCTGGTAAGTCATATTGTTGGAGTCAGTGCAATCCGCGAAACTGTAATATTTCTTCTAGAATCTTAGGGACTTTGAAGGCTATAGAAAGGAATTGGAAATGGCTTGTGATTTGCTGGAACGGTCTCGTCCCACTGCAGTTAACCTGAGTTGGGTCGTTCAAAGAATACGGAAACTACTTAGTCAGGAGTACAACTCTCAGGAATCTTTAGAACGTGCAATTATGAAGGAAGCTTCTTTGATTTCTAGTGAAGACGTTGCTGTGAATTACAGTATTGCAAAAATAGGCAATCAATTGATCCCGCATAGAGCAAACATTCTTCACCTTTGTAATACTGGTGCCTTGGCAACAGTGGACTGGGGAACGGCACTTGGTGTTATACGAATGGGACATATTGCTGGAAAAGAAATTCACGTGTGGTAAGAGCGTTTTGTTCATATTTCATGAATATTATTTACATCAAGAAAGGGTTTGTGAAACTAGACCACGTCTACAAGGTGCCAAATTAACTACTTGGGAGTTGCAACAACAAAATATCCCAATGACCCTTATAGTAGACAGTGCCGCTGGATATCTTATGCAAATGAAGAAGGTTGACTTATGTTTAGTTGGAGCAGATCGTGTTGCTTCCAATGGAGATACAGCAAATAAGATTGGGACATACACGATGGCATGTTTGGCAAGACTTCATCATATTCCTTTTTATATTGTAACCCCTCTCTCTTCGATTGATGCTAACATTATTTCCGGAGATGAAATTCAAATTGAAGAGAGACTTTCCGACGAGATTCTTCGACCCAGTGGTGAATCGCTTGTTGCTTCGGAAACTACATCTGTTTATAATCCAGCGTTTGATATTACTCCTGCTTGCTTTATTTCTGGTTTTGTAACGGAAGTTGGCATCCTTCAGCCTCCTTTCACTTTACAAGTCCTCGCTAGGTTAAAGAAAGAATATGCATCGCGTACTATAACTTGAAAAACTTTTTCCATTGACTTGTTCATACTGAAACCATAAAGTGTTGACACTTAAAGGCATATACGTGTTTATTAAGAAAAGAATGATAAAGTATATAGACGTTCGTTTTCCAGCTTCTAGCATTCTTGAATGAGCACTTAAAATTGATCTTTACTGTTTTGTTGCAAGAAATAATATTCGTTCAAGATTGGATTGTTTGTGTAAACCATTCGTTGAAAGGCATAGCTTCTTCGGAAAGCTTCGGTCGAAGAAGTTTCTGATATCTTAAATTTCAATTGCAAACTCTTTGGAAAGCTTATACTGTTGTATCAGTTCCAATTGGCGCCCACTCTATAAGAATTGAGTTTTTTGCTGTCTATTCTGGCGTCTTGTCTGCCTTTATAAAACTTTGCATTCGAAAGAAAACCTTTGGCCATCAATCCTTTTTGAAATATTATTACTTCAAGGAGTATAAGCTGAAGACATATTGTTTAGAAGCTGCAAATACTGGATAGCAGAAATGTATATAGAATTTTGTTCGGAACTTTTCTTCCTAATTCAATGCTGTTTACAAAATGGTTTGAAGACCAACAGATAATGACAAAATGGTACATAATTGATAGATATTCCTTTATCGGAAATGTTACGCTACATTCTCCAAAAATATGCTACAAGTTCTCATCCATCGAAAAGAACGAAACAAAATGACAACAACTTTATCCTTTTCCTTTGCAAAAAACTTCAAGTGGAATTGTAATATGGAGCGAAATTGAGAAAATCGCACAATACTGTATATCATTTTGCACATTCATTACAACTCGAGTATTGCAATTGTTCTCTCTTCAAAAAATGACAAATCTCCAAGGAGTCCTTAAAATAGAACAACTTCAAAAATGCCAAAGATTTCAGAGCCGACAAGAGTCTGCTATTACTTTCTAAAGAATATAAAGTCCAAAAATATCCTAACAGACAACCAACCAATGCTCCAACCATAACCTGATGGATACTATGGTAACCAAGATATATGCGACTGAAAGAAACCGATAGACTACATAAGAATAAGAAAGAATAGAGAAGATTCCTCTCCAAACTAGACAAAGGTTTGTGACTAGAAACAATCAGTCAACCCTGATACTCGATGTCCATCGTACCGTCGTCGGGAAAGAGTAAATATGATACAGCTAGTGACGAAAAACATTGCTTGAGAATGAGCTGAAGGCATACCGTAATCGTTTTGTTCACTTCTACTTGGTCTTGGACGTGCAAAGGTAACTTTCAAAATAACATTAAGAGCCTCATTGACAAGTTGTCCGAATAACAAAGCCTAGACAACAGGTATATCTCAGAGGGTGTCAGAAAACTAACAAAGGCTACCAACTAAACCGAAATATTCCCGTCGAAAAAGAACCAAAGATGTCTCAGCAACATATAAAAATACAGGAGCCAAAGATATAATTGACAAAAGCCAACCTAACTTATCTCCCTTCTCATAAGTAACCAAAGTTAGTTTTAAAGCGACTCTGCCATCCGACATTCAATCCAAATTAAGCGTTGGATTGATTCAGTTGGCGCTACGAAGATGGAACATGCTTGGTCATATAAGCCAGAACAAGTACTTCACTTTTTTCGAGTAAGAGAAGAACGTGGACTTTCACACCAACAAGTTCAAGAGAATCGTTCCTTTTACGGTGCCAATGTCGTTCCCAAAGAGGAAGCAACTCCTTTGTGGAAGTTGATTTTAGAACAATTCAAGGATAGACTCGTACTTATTTTATTAGCAGCAGCTTTTGTCTCTTTTCTTTTCGCTATATTTGAGGTATGTTCGTTGGTTGATTCTTCAGAGTAGGATTCAAAGCTGATTGTATCAAAAGGACATCGAAGGCAGGTTGAGTGCCTTTTTTGAGCCAATCGTTATTCTTCTGATACTAATAGCGAATGCTACAGTGGGTGTCATTCAAGAAACTAATGCAGAAAAAGCAATAGAAGCTTTAAAGGAATATGAGGCTGAAACTGCAACTGTTTTACGGGAAGGACATCTTATCAGTGTTCCTTCAGCAGACTTAGTACCTGGAGATATTATAGAAGTTTCCGTCGGTGAAAGAGTTCCGGCAGACTGCAGAATAGTGCGGTTACTTTCAAGTATCCTTCTGGTTGACCAATCTATTATTACTGGTGAATCTTTGAGTGTTTCAAAGAGTATTGCAGAGATATCGGACCAGGACGCAGTTATTCAAGACAAACACTGCATTTTGTTTTCTGGTACTGATATATCTCGTGGAAAATGTCGTGCAGTTGTTGTGAAGACGGGTTCTGGAACTGAAATTGGGAAGATTAGAAGACATCTTTCGCAGACAGAAGAAGTTACCACTCCGCTCAAACGCAAACTTGACGAATTCAGTGGATTCCTATCCAAGGTAATATTGGTGATATGTATCTTGATTTGGTTCGTTA
Source organism: Galdieria sulphuraria (assembly GCF_000341285.1). Lineage (NCBI taxonomy): Eukaryota > Rhodophyta > Bangiophyceae > Galdieriales > Galdieriaceae > Galdieria > Galdieria sulphuraria. The sequence continues at coordinate 74,652 of NW_005178435.1, forward strand.
ATATGGGCAATTTCAAAGCTCATGGAAGCTTCTTAAGAGGAGCTTTATATTATTTTAAGATAGCTGTTGCACTTGCAGTTGCTGCTATTCCAGAAGGCCTTCCAGCTGTTGTTACAACTTGTCTTGCTTTGGGTACTCGAAAGATGGCTAGCAGAAATGCAATAATACGCAGTTTACCCTCTGTCGAAACACTTGGATGTACTTCGGTGATTTGCACAGATAAGACAGGAACACTGACAACAAATCAAATGTCAGTTGAAAGAGTAATCGTCTTTGATGGTATTGGTCCCAATGGATTGGCGTTTACGAATGACTTGGAAGTTACAGGAGCAACTTACAGTCCCGAAGGCTTATTTAAGAAACTTAGCGGACGCGAGGCACTGTCTTCTAGACACAGAAATGGAGAAATGTTGGAAAGCCAATATGCAGTTCTTAAGGACCCTGCAGAAACTATTTCACAAGTAGCGGAGTTGGCATGTATATCCACTCTTTGTAATGACTCGTCTTTGTTCTATAATGAGGAACGGCAGATCTATGAGAAACTTGGTGAGCCAACTGAAGTTGCTTTGACAGTTTTGGCCGAAAAAATTGGTGTACCAGATTCATCATTAAATAATACGAGACATATAGCTCCTCCTGAAGAAAAGGCAAACTTTTGTCGTGACTTTTGGTTGAAACGTTATGAGAAAATTGCTACTTTAGAATTCACCCGAGACAGGAAGTCGATGAGTTTCTGGTTAGGATAAAACAAAAACTGGCAAACAATCATTGTTTGTCAAAGGAGCTCCTGAAAGTATCTTTGAACGCTGTACTGGTATTCGGATTGGAAACGGAAAGGTTGCTGCAATGACTACAGAACTTCGAGAGCAACTGAATCGTTTAATAATTAAACTTTCAACTGGCGTACATAGCTTGAGATGCTTGGCATTGGCTGTAAGAGATGACATTCATTCTCGAGAGGAGTTCAACCTGGTAGATACGTCTACCTTCTCTAGAGTAGAGAGTGAAATGACCCTGATAGGAATTGTCGGTATGCTGGATCCACCAAGACCAGAAGTTCATGATGCAATTCAGAAATGTAAAGTTGCTGGAATTCGAGTTGTAGTAATAACAGGAGATAATAAAGCTACTGCTGAAACTATTTGTCGGAGAGTTGGTATTTTTGATGAGTACGAAGATTTAGATGGCAAGTCTTTTACAGGTCGAGAGTTTGATGGATTATTGGATGACCAAAAACGTCACGCAGTGTTGGAGTCTAGTCTTTTTTCTAGAACAGAGCCTGTTCATAAACAAAAGTTGGTGGATCTGTTGAAGAGCTTTGATGAAGTCGTGGCAATGACTGGTGATGGCGTAAATGATGCTCCTGCGTTGAAAAAGGCAGATATTGGAATTGCTATGGGTTCAGGCACTGCAGTTGCAAAGGGAGCGGCAGATATGGTCTTGGCAGATGACAATTTTGCCACAATTGTTGCTGCTGTGGAAGAAGGAAGAGCGATTTACAACAATATGAAACAATTTATTCGCTATCTCATATCAAGTAACATAGGAGAAGTAGTGTGTATATTTACTGCAGCATTTCTAGGCATGCCAGAAGCTTTGATTCCTGTGCAACTTTTATGGGTCAACCTGGTAACAGACGGTAAGCTCTATAAGTGGTAATGTAGTTCAGTTCTTATTTTGTATGAATTTTAGGATTACCTGCAACGGCATTAAGTTTCAATGCACCTGAAAAGGACATCATGTTACAGGCTCCACGTAAAGCGAACGAATCTATTGTTGATGGCTGGCTCTTCATGAGGTATTTAGTGGTTGGTACATATGTAGGAGTAGGAACGGTGGCGGGTTTTATTTGGTGGTTTTTATACTATTCAAGAGGTCCTCAGATGACTTGGAGCGAACTTTTGAATTTTGAGTCTTGTAGACCATCTTCCACTCGTTCATGGAGTTGTGAAGTATTTCAAGATAGAGAGGCCAGTACCATTGCCTTGAGTATTCTGGTGACTATTGAAATGTTGAATGCACTGAATAGCCTTTCAGAAAACCAAAGCATTTTTGTGATGTCACCATTTTCGAATCCTCTTCTTATCTTGGCAATAATTGTTTCGTTTATATTACATTTCATGATTCTTTATATCCCTTTTTTTCAAAAGATATTTTCAGTCGCGCCTCTCAATTTCGAAGAGTGGATGGCAGTAGTTTGGTTATCATTTCCAGTGATTCTTTTGGATGAAATGCTCAAATTTGTATCCAGGAAACTAATTCAAGGCAGTATAAGAAAGCGAAGGTATGTGACGATTTCTTTCAATAATTTGGTTTTCTTACTGTCTTTATTATTAGAGTCTGAAATTTATGAATTATTTCTTTCCACTGTATCATTTTTTTCTAGTTTTGACTATTCGACAATAAAGGAATTCTTTGCTCACATGAATGAGACTGAATTATTATAATGGGAAGTTTTTGTGTGTGGAAGCCAAACACTTGAGCTGGCAAACGAACAAAAATGAAGATAAAGAATGACAAATGATTACAATCACTTGGAGGACTGACTATGAAATTGTGGACTCATTCGCGCAATTTACAACTTCCCATTAGCCTTCCGTGGGTGGTGGACTTTGTCAGAGTTGATATGGAACGCCTCGCAAGTGACTCGGAGGAAAACAAGCCCAAACAAAGTAAAGCTTTATATTCCATGACTGGAAACATAACCAGTGATAATTTATCTGTGGTTTCCCCTAAAAAGCCCCAAGAAGGTGATTCTTGCGTTGGAACAGGCAGGACTTCACTTAAAGCCGAACAATGTGGCGCTTTAGAGGGAAAAGTTTCTACATCCCCCATCAATTCTTCGATGGAATTGGCAAACATTAAAAAGGAGTCTTCGAGACCAACTATAGAAGTGAATGGAACTTCCTCGGACGAGGAGTCTGTTACAGATAGTGAGGAAATGGTGGAGGAGAAAGAGACAGAGCAGAACTTGACATACTTAAAGAAGCTTTCCAAGAATACACTTAATAATATAAGAGAGAAGTTAGTTGAAAAACAGCTGCATTCTTCCACATTACCTGCTTTCAACACACAACGAGATAACTTCTCAACAGAGAATGTGGATATAAAGACGAGCTCACCGTTTACACTTTTGAAGTTTTTCAGGAGTGTCTTAACAGTTGAAAGGTATGACGAGAATGCGGAAGATAAACTGTTAGAAGAGATCGAGGAAAGGCTTCAGTCTGCTAAAGTGCTCCATACTCGAGGTCATTCTATTCGTGCGTTGGAGTGTTGCAAGTTAGCGAGAAGTAATATGGAACGTTCGAAATTATTCCGAAGCTTTTTCGATCGCTTAATTAGAAAGTTGGTGATTTACGAAAGTGATTTTGACAACGCGGTGCCTTTTTTTGAATTTATTGATAAATTGAATCTTGCTGAACAACTTGAACAGGTTAACAATATGAAGCGCAGTAGAGTTTTGACTTATTTCAAACTGGAAAGAATGTCGCAAGAAGATTCAAAAGGGAAGGATGATTCTGGTTTGGATAGAAATTCAAGTTCTCATACATTAGATCTACTCTTTCCTGAGCGAGAAAAACGACTACACGGAGAAATGCACAATGTTTGGAAATATTTGGTAGAATGTTGTTTTATAACTGGTTCTTGTCTTTACAAACTTGGTTCATTCAGTGATGCGTTTGAGTGGTTTCAACTTTGCCACATTTTGGACGAATCGAATTGCAAAGTTCTTTGTGGACTTTCGACAACACTACGTGAAGTTGCTCCTGATCGTATAACGGAAGCTTTGGATTATCTTCGAAAAGCTTACGAATTCGATGTATCGGACCCTGAAGTAGCTCAAATTCTTGCTTCATTTCTTGTAGATATTGGTGTTCGTTTAAAGTTGGCTGGATTGTCGAAAGAAGCGATTTCATATTATCAAGAGGCGCTTTCTGTTTATCCAACCTTTTCACAAGCGTGTTATAATTTGGGTGTGACATTTGCTGACCTTGGAAAGACGGATGACGCTCTTCGTTATTATACTGAAGCTGTTCAATGTAATCCTCATCATGCAGAAGCTTACTGCAATGCTGGTGTGATTTATAAAGAGAAAGGTGATCTTATGACGGCGATTGAGAAGTATAAGCAGTCCCTGGAGTCAAATCCAAATTTTGACTTGGCACGAAATAATCTTGCTATAGCTTATTCAGATTTAGGTACTGTGTGGAAAACGAAGGGAGATCTTTCAAAGAGTGTTTATTACTACAAAAAGTCCCTTTCATTGAATCCTTGTTATCCAGATGCACACTATAATCTGGGCGTTGCCTATTCAGAAGCAAGAAAGTTTGACAGGGCAGTTACACACTATGAACTTGCAATACGATTCAATCCTTCACATACCGAGTCTTTGAATAATTTGGGAGTTTTATACAAAGAAATGGGCAATTTAGAGCGTGCTATTGCTTCTTATAAGGTAGAAACATTTCCTTTAAGTTGCTAAATATTCATTATTGTTAGGCTGCACTTAATATTAATCCACAATATTTTCAGACGCATAATAATCTCGCGGTTGTCTATACGATTATGGGTGCTTGCGACTTGGCCAAAGAGCATTTGTCCATGGCCATTGCATTGAATTCTTCGTATGCTGAAGCTCATAACAATTTGGGAGTGCTGTTAAGAGATGAGGGAGATATTCATGGTGCAATTGAACATTATGAACAGTGCTTACGTACTGATCCTCGTGCAGAGATGACAGCGCAGAATCGGTTGCATGCTCTCAATTATGCAGATGAATATGATGTAGAGACTATCTATCATGAGCACAAAAAATGGGGTGACCGATTCTTAAAACGAATCCAAAAAGAAATGGAGGATGCAGCAAATAGTGGCAATGAAGTTGCAAAGACATTATCCGAAAGAAGAGTTGTCGATTCGATTCCTCGTGGTCCGAATTATCGACTGAGAATTGGATACATCTCACCAGACTTCTTTACTCATTCCGTCTCTTATTTTATTGAAGCCCCTTTGTATTATCACGACTCTGAGAATATGGAAATATTTATATACTCCAATGTGAGTAAACCAGATAGGAAGACTGCACGTTTCAAGTGTTTTGACTCTGTAAAGACGCACTGGAGAGAGATCGTTGGAGAGTCGACTCTTGTCGTATGTCAAAAGGTGAGGCTGGAACTGACTACTTTTGTTGTTGTCATAACTAACTTGAAGGTTCTCTCAAGATTCTACAAGACAGGATAGATATATTGATTGAACTAGCAGGACACACTGCTGGTAATCGATTGGATGTGATGGCTGCACAACCAGCTCCTATTCAAGTTACCTGGATAGGATATCCCAATACAACTGGACTCCCAACAGTTGATTATAGACTAACCGATAACACTGTTGACCCAGAAAATACTATTCAGAAGTTTACAGAAAACTTGTGGCGTTTGCCAAAATGTTTTCTTTGTTATACCCCATCAGCTGATGCTCCTCCTTGTTCAACTCAAATACCTGCAGTGAATAATGGATATTGCATTACTTTTGGAAGTTTCAATGTATTGGCAAAAACGCAAGCGAATACTATTGCACTCTGGTCCAAAATACTTCATTTGGTTCCCAAGTCTCGTTTGCTTCTCAAGGCAAAGCCATTTGCATCATCTTTTGCACGAAGACGTTTTGAATATGTTTTCGAAGCTGTTGGTATCACCCCAGATCGTTTGGACTTGTTACCTTTGTTACCTGAAACGAGGAATCACTTGGAAACATATTCACTAGTTGATATATGTTTGGATCCGTTTCCTTATGCGGGGACTACAACAACATGTGAGGCCCTTTATATGGGTGTTCCTGTCGTTTCACTATCAGCGGCTGGTCAGAATCACGCTCATTCCGTAGGAGAGACGCTTTTGAAATCCATAGGACACTCAGAATTGGTAGCGCATTCCGAAGAAGAATATGTAGATATTGCAGTGTCATTGGCGAGCGATTTGGATCGATTGAAGCGACTTCGCAGTTCATTAAGAAATGATATGCTTTCGTCTCCTTTGTGTGATGGAGTTACGTTTGTAAAGGAACTGGAATCAGCCTATTGTCAAATGTGGCAAGCGAAAGGAGGAATATTAGAATGAAAGTAGCAGAAGATTTTTTTTATTGGAAGATGAATATTGAAAGTACGTATATAGATACATATATAGGATGAATGAAATGTTTATCCAATTGAGGCTTCTTTAGTGAAAAGAAGACCGTTTTTGGAGTTGTGTCCTTTCCACCCCTATGTCATTCTTTTTATAAACACAGTTTGTTATGGAGCTGGTTGTCGTATCCAATTGTTGGTTCTGTTGTATATATAAGTGACTGACTGCAAAATTTCCAACAAATGATTTCTGATGGAGAGTTCAAAATGTCCTATCACAAAATGTCATCTTCGAGAAAACGAATTCTTCTAACCTATCATGTCAAAATATATTGGAAATGCACATAGAATGAGAAAAAAATTCAAAAATGAAAAGTCATGGAAGAATGTGCTCGAAGTACACTTCCCTTCATTCTTCGTAATGCTGCTTCTTCTTCTTCTTCATTGTGTTCATTTTCTTGATGATTCACCAACCTTAGTGAGCGTCTTTCGCTCCATTTGCGATATCTAATTAGAAATGAATCATCCGTGGTACCTTTTCCCGTTGGTTCCGAACAAATTCTTCGCAATGCATCTAGACCTGGACCATATTCTTCACAGCTTTCTTCTTCACTATCAAAAAAACTAAGCATCGAAGGTTTCAAAATCAACAGATTGTCTGACCTCTTGTCGTCTTGGAAACTTTTGGGCGTTGCATTCAGATGAGATAAATAGCTTGCACATAGTTCAAGGTCTTGACTAGATAATTTATAAGGTTTCACAGTAGCTGTAAGAGAACCATCCTTGGAAATGTAACTTTGTACAATATGAACGCTTTCATCCGAATCACTTGTATGAACGTTGCCAAGTTTTCTTTCTTCTAAAGTGTCTGGAAAGTATGGTGCTGTCGTTTGGAAGCGAGTTCTATCATGACTGTCGTGGTACATAGCATTTTAAAAGATGAGTTGGTAACGAGAGGAACAACCCAGATACCTGGAGCTCTGGTTGAATGTATCCGAGTTACTATTCAACTGTCCTCTTTGATCGAGTATAATATTTTCCTTTCGACTTTGTGAATAAAATATAGAAAAACAACAACGAAACATTGGCAACAACTCCGATCCCAACAAAAACGGATAAAAAGAAGTGGTGGTGGCCAATTATAGCCCCATTCAAGGAAACAGCGCCTGGGATCTTCTCATATCTTGACATTCGCTCATGGTTAAGGAAGCATTTGCAAAAACTGATGAGTAGATTCCAAAATATTTCCCAAAATAGAATTTTATTAACCCCAATCCATAATAGTGGATAAAATTAACAAAGCAACAACCACGAAAATGGCTCAATCCAAAGTCAAGGAGTCGAAAACAAGCCCTCCTTCTTGATACTGCATCTTCTCTGTCACAGAATCCAACTGTTCCATGAGAGCAACTTCGTCCAGTGAAGATAATAGCTGACCGTGTCCTCTTTCACATAGCTGTTGCAAATCATAAGAGATCTTTCCATTCCCAAATTTCACGACGTGAAATGTTATTCTTTTGTCCATAGATAGCATATTCTCTAAAATACGAAAGGCTATGGGTGATACTTCCACATTTCCATCAGTGACAAGAAGCAACATAGGAATGAGTTTGGGAGTTCTTTGTTCTTGAATCATAGAAAATGCAGCCTCGAGTCCCGATTCCAACATGGCAACTCCGGAAGGAGCCATTCTTACCATTTTCATAATTAATCTTTCAGATAACGGCTCTTCATATACACATATATTTGCCCTTTCCTTGAAAGCTATCACATCCACTCTGTCTTCTACAGCACCATTTCCTAAACGTTTCATAATAAAGCGGAATATAGCTTCAACGGCACATCCTAGACGGTTTCTATGTGTGACTCTTAAGCTTCTTATTATTGGGAGAGTTGGAGAGCAGTCCTTGGTTGCCATGGAAGCTCCTCTGTCCAGCAGGAAAATTGTTCGATACGAAGAAGAATGACTGCAATGAAAGTAATGACCATTACTGCTAATATAGCCTTGATTGTTAGGTACAGGGCCTTTGGGATCTAAAGGCATGTGCCAAAGAGGAAGATTGCAATAGGACGATTCTCTACTCGATACGATATCAGAGCGGACTGGTGACTCTAATTCTGTTTGATGGCTAAGGTGGCCACATTTCACTGGACAAAGAGCAAATATCTCTCTTTCTTCACTGGTTGCAGGATCTACAAAGCCAATAGTTCTCCAATAGCATTCGTGGGTAAGCTCATCCTTAGGCACATTGAAATCCGGTCCATAGGCAACTGTCTGATGTCTGATTCCTTCCTTTTGACTATTCGTACATTTGAATGCATCTAAGGCGTTACAATACATCAGATGAATATGACCGCGTCCCAAAGCTTTGCAGTACATATTGCACATTTCAGCTTCACCACTTTCACCGCGTTTATACCGTCTGGAACCAACTTCCACTGCTTCAGTTAATTCGTCTGAAACAAAATGACATGCTCTCATATTTCCATGGATAGTATGATGCAACTCTTCAGGGTGTCCAAAAGAGCGAATACAAAAATATCCACAGCTTGGACAACGAATATCACAAAAGTGCTCACTTTCGCTACCACAATCACAATGCCCTTCGTGGGTCTTTCTGAAAGGAGGAATAAAGCGTCCACATTTCTTCTTCAAACCATTTTGTTCCGTTACAAACACATATTCAAATTCATCCAAAGCGCCACGAAATATTCTTCGATTCGGACGTAATTCGGAAACAATTTGACAGATGCCGTTTCGACTGCATGTACCACTGCAAGGATGTTCTGCACCACAGAAATGCTCCACAAAGTTGGCAAACGAGTCATGAAAATGATTTTCAGTTTCTGCACAAGGTTTATTACAACCAGGAATGCAACAAGTATAAGGACACCAAGACTCGTGACACTCATGTCGAGAATGTTCTGACTCAAACGGATGCACACAACGATTAGTACAAGAATGCAAGTCGCAAGGAAAGCCACATAAGTGATATTCTGCATTACATCGATGAGGACATGAATGACCGAAAGGTAATGAACATGAAAAATTACATCCTTCTAAATGACTTAAACTACATTCGACTCCACAAGTATGGTTTTTGATTTTGCAATCATGATATCCTCCATGTCCAGCTACATCGCCACATAATTGTGTCTCCATTTTACTCTGTTTACAAAAGTCGCAATATGATTCGCAACGATGGGAAGTGAGACAGTTGTGCTCACCCAAATGGTTTCGACTATTTAAACAATCCAGATAGCATCTTGAACATCGAAAACTGCAGAGATTCCACTGTCGTCGTAACTTTGCATACGAATCATAATATTCGTGACGCAACAGCATAACGTCACCATCGTTCATGTTGTAACCCTCTAAATTACTGTTCAACCAAACGTCTATTCGATGTATTCTTCTCTCAACAACTTTACAAAGAAATTCTTGAAGAACTTTCCGCCACAGTTTGTTTCGCACCGGGTATCTGTTGTGAAAGCATTTTTCGAATATGTTTACAAGGGGAAGGCACAATTCCACAAAACTCTTGCAATCACTGTCCAACTGTAACTCTTCATCAGGTAATTTAAGAGAAGAAATTTCTTTTCCATCAACGAGTAAATTTTCATCAGCAATAAGATATCCAGTATCCAAATTCGATAGGCTTTCAAGTTCATGAATGCCGCTATTGTCATTCATTTTTCCCCAATTCAAAACATTAGACTGGCAGTTTCGTAATTCTGATATACGAATAAGTGCCTGATCCCGATTCAATGGTGTCCAGTCCTTAGTACAAAGCTTTGACATAAGCAACTGCAAATGTCGACGAAACATTTTGCCGCTTTGAAAAGAAGAAGGCTGCTTTTTCAACGCTTCATATATCTTATTGAGTTGCTCATAATATTTTCTGGTTCCTAACGTAGGGAATGCTGCCATTGCAAACTGTCCTTGATACATCTTTGTTAGGAAATTATCGTCACCGTTATTTCGGCAAACAATTCTCAACTTTGACAAAAACTCTCGTTGCAAGTCATTTACGTCACGAGACTCGACATCTTTCATCACGATATAAAACCTTCCTCGAAAGAGACTGGGATCACCACGAATGAGAGACACACCACTTTGAAAGCGTGAAAATGTAGCTTGAGTATCTCTATCAAAACGCAAATCAGTTTTGTATAAAGTAAGGTTGCTGATAGCGGCTTGAAACACAGAAAGCAACATGTCTTCTTGTTCACTCCTTTCAAACGAACCCAAACCTTCAAAGTCTAAAATTACGTATAAGCAATCTTCTGCGATGCGCATAGTCATCCAAACTCCGTCAGTGCAACGTCCACCAGCAATATCAAATAAAGATCCAGTTAAATGATTCAACATATAGCTCTTTCCTGTGCTCTGTTTACCCATAGAGCTAAGTACTTTTGTAGGACCTTGCCAAGAATATAAAATGCAATCATACATTCCAAAATTGATGGAGTTCGCAAAATGGAGAATTTCTTGTCTTTCAATTTCAAAATCTCCTCGAAGTCCATCTATTAAAGGACGAAAACTGTTTGCTTCAGCTCTTGCTATCTGAATAGGAACCAGACAAATAACATCTTGGACCCACTTACTTAACATGGAAGTAAAATTATTTGTTATCGAGTTAAACAGGTGGGGCAACTCAGAGTATGAATATGTACGAATACGGATGGGAATTTCCTTGACATCTTTGACTTTTCGAGTTTGCTCAACAAATTTTTCCATTTTGGTTTCAACATAAGCATGAAATTTCTGCGTCAGATTCTCTAAGCTTTGATATTCGAACCACGTGGAGTTGAGCAAAACTAAAATGTCAACCTTTTTCTGTTCAACGTTTTCAAGTACTGGTGAAATACAGAATTTGTCCATAGATAAAAATATATATTCCAAGTAGGAGATAACTGAAACTTCGAATGAAATAAGACGCCTTTCCGAGCTGCTTAAGTTGTTCATGTTGGTCACAATTTCGGCAAGGCTGTTGTCCATTGAAAGATGTACCTGAGAAGTTTTCAAACAATTGTTATTCCTATCCAAATAATACAATATCAACTGTGAAGATAGAAAGCTAAACCTGAGAGAGTCAATGTTTTCTTCTGAAAAATCCTTCGGAAGTTTCACCAAACCAAAATATTGCATGCCTCCACCGATATATATTTCAGCTTCTAAGAAGCTTATGTTATCGCAACCGTTCATCCAATCACTGTCGTTTTCCTTGTCTGGTGAGTAAATGGACGCTGTCTCGTCTTCAATATTCCTTGAGGAAACGACTGAACTAGAAGTAGACGAGAACGAAGAATTCAAATCAAAAGAACGCTTCTTTAGTAGCATGAAACATGAGCCATCCGGTGCAGAAAGAACGCCTTCAACATTCTTCGTATTTATGGTTCGTGGCCTAAACATTTTGGTTGAAAATTCGTAAGAACGCATCTTTCCTTCTTCATCGATGAAAATGAGATAAGACTTTGAAGTTAAAAAGAACATGTGGCATACAGAAACGTCATGAAAGACCTGATCTAAATGAATTTCTGTGCTGGTCTTTTCTAACCGCTGCCAAGACTCATCAAAGCGATAAATATCTACTCTGGCACGTTCTGAATCATATAGAGCAACAAAACGACTAAATTCATCCAAAGCAAACAAATCAATACGGCTTTTAAAAGTCTTCAGTCGATTTTTGCCCAACAAAGATTTGTTTCTATCGACAAAAAGTCGGGTATACCCATCACCTTTATCAAAGATGAGGCTGATGAATACATTTCCTGAAACAATTGTAAAGTGTTTCAGTTCCTGAGCTTTAGAGTCGATCAACAAATGTCCTCGATGGGGTGAGAAACAAGGTTTTAAAGGAGCTTTTTGATCAGCCTCTGCTCTCTGGAGGTCTTTGTTTAGGACCTGGATTTCTATAACATCAATAACCGTCTTTGGTCTTGAGATGCATTCTTCTTCATAAGTCAAAACTATTTCTCCATTAGGCATAGAAAAAGGTCGACTCATTTCAAAAGAGTTATTTGTGGAATCTAAAGAAAATGAGGAATTGTGATAACTTGTCAAGGATAATCGTTTTTCAGAAGAATCTTCTGCATGCGATTCTATGCCATGAGCAGCTTCTATAAATGCACAGCCTTTTATAATTAATTTCATGTCACCACAAGAATCTTTAGTCATTTCATACTTGCGATCATCTAGAAAGCTTCCTGTCTGAGTCCGATATCTTTCTCGATACTTGGCACGTAGCTCTTCTGAACGTTGGGATACCAAACTTTCATAGCTTGGTATTGCTGCCAAAATTGCTCTTTGAACCTTTAAAATGCAATTGTGTCTTTCTCTGCCGTAAGTCTTCTTCACAATTTCCTGAACATCTCCATCATTTGAGAAAGGCTTCCCTTGCGCAAGACTACACTCAAATTTTCGCAAAGCTTCACCGACCAAAGTTTTTAATTCTTCGGGATTAGAATGCAGTGAATACCATTCTTTCAAAGTTTTTGTCGTCATCACACGGATAATCAACTTTTTCTGCTCTCCAAAATTTCCCCGAGAAATATACACTGCTGGACCCCATCTCTTTAGAATAAAGACTCTTCCTAGGCAGTAACGTTCACGAAGATCTTGAACAACCAATTTCGGTGAAAACTCTTCCAAAGAGATATAATCATTGACAAGTTTCAACTCTGCCTGATTACTCTCACTCATTTCTTCCTTTTCTTGTGGTGACGTCTGCATATGTTTCAAGTTAACACCAAGTAAGAACCTGTCATCGTTGAGAAAGTTATTACTGGGCAGTCGATGTTCTTCACCACAATAGCTGCATATGATAAAGGAGGCTGATATATCTTCTTTGATTTCTAAAGTCTGAAAATCGTCTAAACAAAAAACATGCCATCCTTTCGAACATGACAACATTCTTCCATTATGAACTGAAACACAAATGTTGCACATAACACAATAGGCATTCTCATCAGTAGCATTTGTGCGTACTAATCGCTCTTCGATTGGAAAATTTTCGTTTAAGAAGAGAACCATGGCATTCTTCGCTCTCTCGACCCACATATCACGCTCTTCAGTAATCTTACTTGGTACCTTGGAAAGCTCCTTCTGCAGCTCTTTCTGACACTCATTCAAAGTTTGGCAAAGAGTTTGATATCGTGCATAACTTGACTCATGGCCGTATTTTAATAAAGTAAGAAACTCTTCATTAGAAAGATTGAAGATTACTTTTCTTGACTTCAGTTTGTCGGATATAAATCCATGGAATTTAGGTAGAGTAAATCGCTCAGTTCGACTAACAATCTCTTTCTCGACACAAGTCTCGTGCTCCACTAACAAGGCATGACGAAAAATACCACTACTCATAAAACATCGATTTGAGTCACAGTCATCAGGAAGACAAACAGAATGTGAAGAACCAAACCGGAGCTTTTCATGCTTCTCAGATTGTAACTCGACAGAACCATAAATTTCTCTTTCGATTTCGTCTGTTTCATCTCTCAATTGAGTGCTTGCGAAGGTTTCCCACTCTTCCTTACTATTCACACATATAATCTGACTACATAGTTCTTGCAAATATCGAATGAAGTTACAGCTGATGTCTTTCATAGAAGGAGATAAAAAAGAAGTGTAGGGAAGCCAGACAAAGAGAACTAACGGACTTTGTTTTCTGATGACGACGTAGATACCTTTTGAAAGCCACATTTCTTCTCCATTCAAGAAACTTTGATAGTCAGTAGAAGAAAGAATGGAGCAACTGTACAAAAATTCAACTATTCCACGACGTGAGCCAAATACTCCCAGAGTTGATACTAAAGTTTTCTTCAGTAGCGAGAAGTCTATGAAATCTCCAATGTCGCTTGTTGAACAATCAGAGAAAGTGTTGCACAGTTCTTTCACTGTTGATTTATTGACAAGGATCTTCTCCACAACACTAACGTCCACAGAATCTTCAACCACACCAATTAACTGTCTTATTCTGCCTGTTGTCTTCGTTTTAGGACTCTGCAAAACTTTATAGTCTGAAAAGTTAGAATGAGTCTCTTTTTTGGAACTTTCCTTTCTGACACTGTTTGCAATCGTTTCAGAATTTTCTGTCGATACTAGCTTCTCTTGTTGGCCGCAATTATTGACATCTTTGATACAAGTTAGAGAACTTTTTTTGGAAGAGTGAGAAACAACTTACTTGTTACAGAAATAGACGAAGTTGTGCTCAGCTCTGAAGCAGTTTTGCTACATTCTAATGGAGAGTTCTCTTCTATCCACTTTGGTAACAAGGCTTTCGGCCATTTCCCTTCAACTGTTAGCAATGAGCTTAGAGCTTTTCGTGAGTGTGAAGATTTTGAACGAGCTTTGTGGACGATAGGGTCACAAGAATTACAATATGGCGCCCAGTGGCATTCACGACAAATAACTGAGCCCACTTCATCCAGACAGTTTTGACAAACAATATCTATATGTCTTTTTTTAGGAAGATTACAAACATGTAGTAGACAGGACTTACCGTCAATGTTATATCTTTCTACAGTAGAAAGAACGATACCTTTGTTTTTACACTTTAATAAATTATTCTTATCGCAAACCTTACATAGTGCAAGGTTTAGTGGGTGCCAATAGAAAACTGATCTACCACTGCATAATCCACAAGGGACAGTAGCAGTGGTATTCTCCAAAGCATCATTGGTTTCTTCTGTTGTAGACTCTAGGGTTTGTGCAACTGTGCCATTTCTGCTGTTGGCATGTGAAGAAGTAGATTGAGTGGTCGGCTTTTCACTTTCATATCTATGTGATGAACAGCTTACGAAGGAAGGTGCACGAGACATTCCTTCCCAAATGCAAATATTCGAAAATGGCGGGCAATGAGCTTCATGTTTGGTTGATTAGGGTTTATGAAACCCAATTCATTCCTCTTTTCCTTTCTTGCAAAGCCTTGAGAGACATTTTATTCGATTTGAAATCAATGTGTAGTTGGAAATGAGTTGAACGATATTTCTATTATTCTTAGGAAAAGAGAAACTACTGCTTAAATAGCTCAATTGTTGGACAGGAAGTATGCTAAGAATTCTTGCGTATTCATCAGTTGGTTTTATTTGGCAAGCATATAAAATAAAAAGAAATAATCATGATAGAATAGTCCAAAGTATTTTACCGAAATAGTATTCTATTCAGAGTAGGAAATTGTGACTATTTTCAAGCGCAGAAATGTCCAATTTGTCCTTGATGAGTTTGTTTTCGACATCAAAGACTACCTACAAGATCTTGGAACACTTCGTTGAGATTACAGTTCTAGTAAGCTTATTCAACCACTACAGATTGGATACGCTGAATTTTATGTTCTCTCGTTCCAATAATGAAAAATTAGATCTTGTGAAGTTTGAAAGCTGGGGATAGGAAAGAACTGAGCCAAGTTCGAGTAGCTACTCATTCTTTTTCCAATGAAGAAACAACCAGAGGATTCCACTTGAGTCTCCTATCGAGAACAATCCAAAATCAAAAGGGCTCAGTGGCAAAACAATTTTAGCAAAGCAATGATTTTCTTGGATCGGTGCAATCACCTGAATTTGTAAACAACCAAGCCTTGAAACTTTGCTCTATACATAGCTCGACTGCATGGATCCAAGAGTGGTCGAGGAGAAGATACCACTATTGCTCTCGAAAAAGGAACGCGTGAATGCTTCAAGAGGTGACTGTCTTTTTGATGGTAACACAGTAAACGGTGTAACCAATGACAGTTCATCTTGTCTTGACTGGGGATCGTTACTGGTCGTTTACTTGGTAACTTTACTTTCAGAGTCTTCGAGAGGCTTGTTTCTTGCTTCACAGTGGCCTTATCTTGAAAGACTAGGCGGTACCAAGTCTTTGCTTGGTGTATTCGTTGCCTTGTTTTCTGTTGGAAGAATGCTATCGACAGTGCCACTAGGCTTCCTTAGTGATCGGTTTTCAATCAAAACTGTGTATCTTTGGTGTACTGTATGTCAAATTTTTGGTCATTTCTTATACTGTGTGGCTCCTCGAGTGTCGATTCTTCTTTTGTCAAGAGTATTAGTGGGATTTGGCAGTGCAACTATGAGTATTTCACGTGCTCACGTCACCAAAGCGACTACTCTATTGGACAGAACGAAACACTTTGGTTACCTATCTGCTGTTCAGTTTGTGGGGTTTGCAGTTCTCCCCTTGGCAAATGGAGCACTTGCCGAGTTACCTATGTTCTCATGGGCCTTTATTGTCTTTGATCCTTTAACTTTGCCCGGTTGGACATTATTTGCTGCCAATTCACTAGCCTTACTTATTATTATTTTGTACTACCGTGATCCCGAGTCTACAGTTAGTTCCTCCTCAGATGACAACTATACTAAAAGTGCTTCATTTTACCCTTCCCAGCACCGTCCAGATTTTTCAGTTCTAGGAGCATGTCTCTTCCTGAATGTTTGCTTTCGAGGAGTGATAGCCGAGTTCGAAACGATAAGTTCACCACTTATGATTGATATGTATCATGTGAGTGTTGCAGATACTGGGTTTATCATCGGAATGCTAGGTTGCCTCGGTCTGGCATGGTATTTATCGTTAGCTTGGCTATCAAAATTTCTTGGTGACGCACAACTGACGTTGATGGGTTTGCTGCTGTTATTGATTGGTACGTTGTGGTTGGCAATTCCCACTGGTCGTCCCTCCTTCATTATGTTCCTATTCAATATGGGCCTTGTTTGGAGTGTAGCCTATCCCATTGGACAGACTGCAGTACTTTCCCTCTTTTCAAAGGTACTCAAGAATGTTTCTGTTGGTGGTTTTTTGGGTGTCTTTTCAGCTCTCGGAAGTTTTGCTAGAATCATTTTTGCATGTTTGGCTGGTGGTTTGTGGAGTATCGGAGGTTTTCGTTCCGTCTTCACTTGTGCAGTTATTTTTGTGGTGGCATCCATATTTGTATTTGCATTCGCATTTACTTCGTTTCATGAACAACTGAAAGTCCAAGGTCGATCGAATATTTAAGAGTCGAGTGTTAAGCCACATTTGGGCGTAACCCTCTATGACAGGCTTTATTCCAAGATCTTGGGGAATGGAGGCATCATTTCGAATTGGAGTCTTTAGTAAGCGGGACTTGGTGAAGATGAGTAAGGAGCTGGCGTACTCACTGGCATCCACTGACTTTCTTCACATTTCTCTTTCGTGGAATATTCTGGATAACATCTTTCATAGAATTTGGGGATGCTATATTCTTTGTAGCAAACCTTGTAAGCGACTTCCTGTTGTGGAACATATTTGACACATTGCTTGGGGTTGATGACCTGTTCCTGTAGATAAAGAACGCATTGTCGTTGCTGAATCTTTTGCACCTCATAATTCATGGCGCACTGTTCATTCTTAATTATTTGTTGAGGTACATATTTGATACATTGGCGACTCTTAACTTCTTCCTCAGTTACATAACGCACACACTGCTTTTGTTGTACTTTCTGCATCGGAATATAACGGACACATTGCTTGTCCATAATTTGCTGTTGCATTACATATTTAACACACTGTTGAGCTTTGATTTCTTGTTGATATGTATTCATCGAACATGTCCTATTCTCCACTTTCGTTTCTTCGATGTACTTGATGCATTGTTCGTACCGGATTTTCTGTACCGAGTAATATTTGGTGCAATAATTCTCTTTCATCATTTGTTTGTTCACATATTTAAGGCAGTAACTTTCCTTTTGCTTCTTGACAGGTACTGTCTTGTAGCAGGTTTCATATGCAATCGTTTGAACAGGATACGATGTGTAGCATGTCTGATATTTAACTTGTTCCACTGCTTTCTGACAGTATTTTGTTGGATAATAGCTGGACTGAGACTCTTGAGGATATTGTCCATATCCTCGTTCAACTTTATCTGCCAACTTGTCCTTGGAAAGTCTACTGTATGCTGATGTTGATGGTGTCGAATAGCCTAAAGATGAAAGCTAGTTAGAACTACAAGATCTCAAGTTACATCTTACGCACCATATTCGCAAGGGTATTGTACATATGTCGTATAATACGTTGGACAACTATAAGCCTTTGTCTGTTGTACCGTATAATATGTTGGACAAGAATACGATTGGGTTTCATACGTGACATATGTGGTTGGGCAAGGATAATATGTAGCTGACTGAACTGTATAATATGTTGCACATGGATACATGGTAGCCGTCTGCTCCGTATAATACGTTGGACAACTGTAGTATGTCGGCACTGTTACGGTATAGGTTGTCGGACACGGATACTCCTGTTTCATTGTAGTTGTATAGTAGGTAGGACAAGGATAATATACTGCAGATTGTACTGAATAATACTGAGGGCAGCTGTAGTAAGTTGGAATTTGCACCTCATAATAGGTTGGACATGGGTAGTAGATGGCAGATTGAACAGCTACTTCCGAAGGGCAAGGATAATATACGGCGCTTTCTACGGTATAATACTTTGGACAAGGCACATTCGTTGACTCCATCACGCTGTAATACGTTGGGCATGGATAATACTGTGCCACACTTTTCTGCGAATACATAGGACAGGGATAATATACTGGAGATTGCACAGTATAGTATTCTGGGCATGAATAACTCAGTTTCTCAGGAACCATGTACTGATAGATGTTACACTTTTGTCCTGAAACATAAGTATATTGACAACATTTTTTCACTTTCTCATACTTGAAAGGATGTCAGTAAATAGAAAGTAGTATCTATAATGTGAACCTACATAGATGCACTTTGGAGGATAACTTTGTGCTGGTTCCACGTACTTTTGAAGCTGAGCTTCTGTAACTTGACTCGTATACTGAGAAGAATATGATGAATATGCTCCTCGATAAACACCCTTACTATCAACATCATCGCTTTTGGCCGCATGCGTGAGCTCTGCTTTCACAAGGCATGATATGAAGATACATGCAAGAAAGGCTGACCAAAGTAATGCAGAATAACGATGACTCATCTTTGACCAAGTTCTGAAAAGTAACAAAGAACGTTGTTATAATTCCCAACCTAAAAAATTAGCCTTAAAAAGGATTGTTGTCTTTCTAGAAATGGTATTCATTAGCAGCCTAATTGGCGCCAGCATTGCAAGCATTTTTTTTATGGTGGGTGGTTCAATTCATAAGATTCCACGTCAATCGACCCAGCCCCCTTCATTTTTCTTGCTTGATCTCCGCTCATGGCATCATTCGTTCCAGCGCACATTTACGACAGTCCAAATGTAGTTGGGACAACAGTGATCTGCTTTCCAAGCCATCTGTTTTCCAATGATCCAACGGGAAACAATAAAACACCATGAGCAGGACAACATAACAACACACATTGCATAAACAGCGATAAAATAGTAAATGATCTGAGTCCAATATATTCACTGTATAGTGAGAGACGTCACGTTCTCCCTTTGACTTTTGTTTTCTGAAATCTCCTTGAAGCTTTGTCGACGTAAATACCAAGCAAACCAGATGAATAATGATATAGTTTGGTACAAAGTAACGCAACTCTAGAAGTGGAATAAAAATAAAGGGAAATGCAATCAAAAACTTCAAATATGTTTGTTCCAAAATTTCGAGATTCCGTAGTTTCTCTTCCATGCTGTAAGTGGCCACAAGACTAAATGGAATCAAAGCATATCTCAAATATTTGCGTTTCTGAAAAACACATCGAACAAATAAAAAAGTATAATGTCGTCGATCTGATAGAAGGAAGGGATGCAAATATATGCAGTATCGAACACAAAGAAAGAAGATCATTGCCATAAGTTGCCAATATAAAGAACTATCTCTAAGACTTTTCAAGAATCTAAGGACTAAAAAAACTAGGCGACCATAAGAACGTTTCGTAAATATCCACAAGTATCAACATACCGCTTGGAGGATAGAACAAAAGTTCATAACATAAAAAATACAATACCATAGTAGGGTGAAAAATCTGGTTTCTGTGAGAATATTTCTGCGGTACTGTTACCAACTTACTAGTCTGTGATGTTCTGCGTGACCTATAGCAACCGTTCCTCTCTGAACCAACCATAAACCATAGCCTATAAAACAAACAAAATGTGGCCAACATAAACGAAAACAGGCTATTGGATTGAAAATAAAGTTAGCCAGCAATTTCCATAAGAACGAAACGATACTACGAATGTTAGCAAACAAAGACTTTTTCGAGTAGCATACCTCGATGGTGACATTTCTGCATTGCAGTCGAAAAGTTGACTTGCAAGAATAAGGCAAGAAACAAGATGATACATCAAACTGGTCTGTCGATGAAGAGTTGCAAGAGTTGCAAAAATAGCAGCATTTACAGGTGAACGTTTATAGGAAAACCGAAGACACAGGAGACCAAAGTACAACGATGGAACATCCGTATAATAAAAGAAATAATAAAAAAATAAGATCGGATGACTCCATAAGAAAAGTAACTAGAAGGAATATAATTAGCCTAAAATTCTGAGAAAAAAGTTCCAAATACCTGTGTTGAACTTATGCTGCGTCTTGAGAGTCGTGACCAACTCTTGAACTCCAACCATAACAACACAGCAAAACAACCACATATCAGACGTAAGAACAAGACACTACATATCTGAATATAAAGCAAATAAGATTGAGAATATTATTTCAATAGAATTTCAAGTTGTTATGACATATAGAAACTTACACAGGAATTTAAAAAGGGAATCGAGAGCACTTTAGTCAAAATAGAAAGTAACCAAGGCCACATATATAAACCAGGAGGAGTCGAAATTCGAGCATCGTAACTAAACAGATGCCCTTTACAATAACTTCGTGCTTGTTCCATATGAAGTTCTTCATCCATATAAGGTTGGGGCTTCAGCAGGATAAGCTATGGGAAAAAAAGTGAAAAGCTCTGATATACCCACTTGAAGCAAGTTGAAGATCAAGGTATTCATCCCAAAACTTGTAAAAACCAAAAGAAGCAGCCAGGTGTGTTTGGAAATCATCTCAACTCTATTCTTATTCGAGCTGTTTATGGTGTGAATAACAATTAATAAATAGGACTCGTCTTGAACCGGCAAATTCCTACAAGAAATATCTGAAATGAATTCTTTAATTTTGAAAGTCTTATAACGCCTAGAAAATAAGTCGAGAAATATACAAACCTAAATAAGAAACATTTGTAATATTTCTAGAGTCGTGTTAAATCTAACGATTCAATCATTCGTTTTCTTCTTTGAGTTGCTTTTCCCATGAAAGACAGGACACTAAAAAGTCATCTAACGCTACAAAGCCATCAAACAACCAAGGACAACCCGATATCAATTACCTTCTCCATTCAATACTTTTTCAGGATTTCGATGTTCAAAGCCTGTACGCATATCTTTCACTAACTGATAAGGTGCCATAACGTACGATCGAATTTGATTTCCAAACTGTGCATCCTTTGAACGCTCCGATATATTATTAATTTCTTCTTCTCTTTTCAACTGCTCTACAAATCATTTTAGAGCAAATCATACATAGAAAAATTGTTTTACCTAGGTACTGTAGCTTTGACTCTAACACCTTTAAAGCAGTTAGTTTATTTTGATACTGCGAACGCTCTGACTGGCACTGGACTGTAATGCCCGTTGGAATATGAACAATGCGAATCTGCAATACAAAGACCAACCAATAATCAGAAATAACTCACCATTAAGCTCCGTCACGTACCGCACTTTCGGTTTTATTGACATGTTGACCTCCAGAACCAGAAGCGCGAAATGTGTCGATCTTCAGCGAGCCCGGTTCTATCAGATTCTCCTTCACATCTTCACCAACATCAGGAATGACAGAAACTGCAACAAAAGAAGTATGTCTACGACCTCCAGAATCAAATGGCGAAATGCGAACCTGAATAGTTCAACTCTTTTCATTCTCCCAAGACTTGTACTCACCAGTCTATGAACGCCTGCTTCTTTTCTCAACCAACCAAAAGCACATCCATCACCGCCGTCAATCTTCAACATTCCTGAACGAATACCCGCCACCTCTCCTTTATTCTCATCAACAATATCCACAATATATGAGTGCTGTTCCGCCCAGCTGGAAAGCCAAGTCAAATCCTACTCTTAAGCACAGATAAAAACAAAAATACCGGGTATACATTCGAAATAGTATAGAACACCAGTCCATACTTTCAACTCCTCCTGCTCCTGAATGCAACTCCAAGTACGCACCTTTGTGAACTCCGTCTTCTCCAACGATCGCCTGTCGCTCAATGTCTTCTGCACGACTTTTCAATGACAACATTTCCTCTAAGATTTCCTTTAGACCCGACGAGTCCTTTTCTTGCTATGCAATAGTTACTCTCACGAGACAAGTCAAAGTTTCAGTCATCTACAAACCTCCATTATGAGACCGAGGTTATGGTAATCTTCGAGATCCTTTGAACAGGAGTCTATGGATTCCAGCTAAAACTAATAAGAAACTTTGCATGCAAAAACTTGAACCTACTTTCTTCGATAGCTGAGCATATTCTCGTGATAGCTTGATTCGACTCTTCAAATTCGTTTCTGTTGCTTCAAAACTCTTCAGTTCTGTTTCCATTTGGTCCAATCTCTTGTGCATATTATCATATTTCAGTAACCTCTTCGCTCTTTCTAGAGCTGCAGCCGCACTTCTTGAGTGGTTCAAGAGTGCCTGTATGAGTTGTGCGTTTTGTTCAGAACTATCCTGCAAGGTCAAGTGATGTGACAAACAACCCAAAAAAATACCAACCTGCTACAAAAGTTACCACAACAGACTCGCCTTGAGGGACAAAAAGCTCGGTAAGCATAGTACATAGTTGAAAAAACCAAACAAATTGACAGCGATCACAATTTTCAAAGATGAAATCTATTTGACTTTAAACAATCCAAGAAATCTAGTTAAGAATGGATATTACACAGCTGAGCATAAACGTTATTTTTCAGTGTTTATTTCAGAGTCGTCAATTACTTTTACTTATATGCATTCGAATTTCCTCAACTAAGCCGAGATCTGGTTTCTATGAAACTCTCTCCCGTCAAGTTTCTTGAAGCCATCTTGGAATATACAGACAACTCAATTATAGAGTTCTGATCAGACTGATGCTTAATATGATTCGGTTGTCTTCTTGACCCCTGTTTATCATGTGAAAAATAAGAAGATGACTTGAGTACTACTCAAACTTCCAAGGCAGGATTTTTGTCCATAATGGTTCTGAAATTGCTGATTTATTCTGCCTGGAATGCTTCTTGTTTTCAAAAGAAAGCCATTCCACACTCTCCAATGCTAACGCAAGTGAAAGTTTGGTCCGAATCAACTCCGAGAGCAAATTTCCCGATTCCTCGCGCTGTAACAAAAGCTGCTTTCGTAAATAATGTATTTGGGTGTCTCTATGATCGCTAGCTTTCCACTCCAAGGACGCCAACTCATCTTGTGAGGGTATTCTGTCTCTTGCGGTTGATGCTTGAGACGCACTAGGTTCACTAGCAAACTTGTCAAGTTTGCCATTCGACGCGAAACTAGGAAGAGTCATTGTCTCTTTTAATTTGTAAACTTCGCCAAATAAGGACCTCACTTGAGACTTGTAGTGCTCTTCCAACTTCCTAAACTGTTCTAGTAACTCCTTATTGGTCTCAACTATTCTCTGCTTGTCTCGAGACGATTCTGAGCCGTTTCCGTCCTTCGGGAAAGTATCGCGAAAGCCTTGTAACTCTGCTCGCAATTTACAAATCTCTGCTTTTTGCATACCTTCAATTAAATAGTTATGTTCCATTTCGCTTCTAATTTCGACAAGATATTTTAGCAGCAGTGAGTTTTCCTCCGTCAACTTCTGTAAAACTCCTTCTCTCACTGCTTTAGAATCGTCAAACGACTGATTTCTTTCACCAAACAGTAAAACACCTTTTGATTGTCTCGGTTTCCTTATATCTTCAGTGCCTAGCGAATATTTCCTTTCACTTGCAAGGAACTTGCATTCTTTGAGGTTACTATTCTTGTCAGGTGAACCAGGAGCATCGGTGGGATTCAATGACAATTTCCTAGGCTCTATTCTCCTAACTTCATTTCCGAATATCCTTCCACTGACTACCTTTTCAAACGCTTTAACGATAGAATCTTTCGAGTCGTTCTCCCAGTCTGACTTGGAGACTTTCCATGAAATAGTCATGAACAACTTCGAACCATCTGACAGTTGAAAGACAGCTTCTTCGTGACTAGGTGAAACTCTTATGAACCTTGACAAGTCAAGGTGCATTTTACCTTGTGTTTTGGGTTCAACTCCTGCCTTTCCAACTCTCCTCAGAAAAAACTTGGCGTACTTCGGAAGAAAATCTCCTTCAACTTTGTTCATGTACAAAGTCACTGGTAAAACAAGCAACTCTCTGAAAGCTACAACACCACTTGAACGATAGGCAAGTTGCACAGAACGACATTCGGTAGAAGAACATAAGCGCTCTCCTCTTTGAACACTAAAAATGAAATCAACTCCAAGAGGAACATTTTCTATTCTATCTATGTAAAACGAAAACTCAAACTGAGTGGACACTTTGCCCAAGTGCTTCAAGGCACGAAGAGCTTTCGTTTTTTCAATAGCCATCCATGAAACTGTGTCGCTTATGATGGCGCCATTACCGCACACGTCATTACTGCATTAGTGGTAGAATGCTACTTCAGTACAAGATACATGGAATCGCAGCTATCTAGCAGCAGTCAAAAGTCAATTTAAAATTATATTTCGACAATACTTTGTTTTTCACTATGTTTCAGTAACTATTCGGTTCTGTATCATTCGTGCACTTCCTTAAACAGCACAACAATTTTATAAGTATAAAGTCTAAAAAAATTACAATATTGAAGTGGCCTAATGGGTTAAACCTATACGGGACTGTGGTCTACATGGTTCGAAAATTACCATGACTCAGAGGTATGATTCTCGCTTAGGGTGCGAGAGGTCCCGGGTTAATTAGCTTCCCGCTCGATTCCCGGCAGTCCCCTATAGTTGTTTTTTTATTCTTCAAACTATGTATTCCAATATTTGTCTGTTTTGCCCTTCTGCAAATGTTGTTTTTGGAGCCAACTCGCTGTTTGGTAGATACAAGTCGTCGAGAAAACGCGAGCATCGTAACTTGAAAGATTCCCGTACTTTGACTTGTTGCAGTAGTGTACAATATCATCAACGAATACACTGTCAACTATTGTCGGTGAAGAGTTGGTTGGATAGAAACCCAAGTTTTATAGATTCACTGGAAAGTGGAACGTGGATCAAGCTAATCTGTGGGGCAAGCTACCAAGACCTACCTTTAATAAGAAATCTCAGTTTCTTATTTACCTTAGCTGGAGTGGATTGCATAGATTGTGCAGCTGATGGTGCTGTAATTCATTCAGTAAAACAGGGAGTGACTGATGCCTTGTCTTATGCTAACCGCCTTTGTATATCTCTACGAAGACCTTTGATAATGATCAGTGTCAATGATGACGAAGACCCTCATTTTAGAAAAGCTTCGTTTGATACATCTAGTTGTCCTCCCAATTGTTCGAAACCTTGCGAGAGAGTATGTCCTGCATCTGCAATCATGTTGCAAAGTGACGAAGCAGGGTTTCTCGTTCCATTCCATCAAGGTGTTATTCAAAACAAATGTTATGGCTGTGGTAGATGTGTTCCAGTTTGTCCGGTTCAGAATATTGAGACCACCTCGTTAACGAGTTGTCATTTTTCAGTTGTAGATAACTTATTAAAGTCCGAGCCAATCGATGCAATAGAAATTCATTCTCGTGCAGAGTCCATACAACATTTTCAACGACTGTGGGACAGTATTGAGCCTATTGTTCAAACCTCTCTATCGCTTGTATCTATCAGTTTTCCAGATGGTGGCAAACACTTGGAAGAGTTTCTTCGTAGTGTTGACCGAATGATTGTTAAAGAGCGTGCGAAATATCAAATAATTTGGCAGACAGATGGAAGACCGATGAGTGGAGATATTGGTAGAGGTACTACATTGGCAACTGTGAAGCTTGCAAAGAAAGTTTTGCATTTTGGTTTGAGAGGCTACATCCAATGTGCTGGTGGAGCCAATAACTATACTGTTTCCGTTTTAGATGAACTGAACTTGAGAGCTAGAGCAGGACCATACCACAAGCACAGTGCCGTGTCCGGGGTTGCTTTTGGGAGTTTTGTAAGAAGAAAACTGATTGAGATGTTTCAAGGAACCTCGCTCGACTACTCAGGCAATGTGGAAAATTTTCCTTGTTTTGAACAAATATGGGACTTCGTGTTCAACCTGGTAAAGTCGATAAAGGAACGCCATTGATTGATTATTTCAACGCAGTTCATAGACATATTTTCATTCTTTTGAATCTATTGTAAAGCCAATCAAGTATGGAAGCTTTGGAGTCTCCAATTGATTTCTTCTAGTCTTAATCCATCCATAGAAGACCTTCTACAGAAGGTCAAATAGACATGAGAACAAATAACGAATTTTCACATGCCAATTGGTTTGTGATTATGACTGGCGTAGATTCTATTGGGTTTCAGTTCACTACTATACACAAACTTGGTTCAACGAAACATTGGTTTCAACAAAAGCAGACGAATACAGTCAATAAAAGTGGACTTAGAAATGTTTTGTGTCTCTCAAAAGCATTAAAGGAGTTGCAGCTTCCAAGACGCGTGCAGCTGGTAGCTTGTGATGTGGACGGTACCATCTTGAACTCCTGGAATGAAGTTCCTGCTGCGAACATAGAGGCTATTAAAAAGGTAATGAACTCTGGCATTCCATTTGTACTTGCAACTGGGTAGGCTATTGTTTTTTGTTCCACAGAGAAAAGATATGAAAGTAGCTAACAAAGGAAGGCTCGAAAAGGAGCTTTAAACTCAGTTCTGGAGATTAAATCGGACTTATCGAGGCATGGAATGGGTGTATTTTTACAAGGTTTATTTGTGACTTCTAAAGATGGTAAAATCTGTCATGAGATGGTTTTAGATACCGAGGTTGCTTTGAAGGTTTGTGAACTGGGAAGAGAACTTGGTATATCCCTCGTTGGTTATGAAAGAGACCGTATTGTTTGTGAAACGAGAAATGAAGAAACTGATAAGGTCATACCCTATCATGAGCCAACCCCAGAGTCTATTGGTCCTTGGAAGGAAGCTTTATTCAACCAAAAGACTAAACTAAACAAGATGATGTTTATGGCGCCTCCTTTGCAGATTGACCAAGTTAGACCCTATATAGCGAAAGTGCTTGGAAAATGCTGTCATATCACCCAAGCAGTTCCTGGTATGTTAGAAGTACTTCCATTCGGTGCTAGCAAGGGAGAAGGCCTTAGGCGTCTTTTATTGTCCCTCAATATTGATCCATCGGAAGTAGTTGCCATTGGTGATGGAGAAAACGACGTTGAAATGTTTCAGTATGTGAAGCAACGTTTTCTTGTTTGAATTTGTAGATTAAACTTGTTTCCAGTTATGTAGTTCATAGCGTTGCAGTGGCAAACGCTTCACCTGCAGTCAAGGCTGCTGCTAAACACGTTACCAAGAGAACGAATAACAACGCCGCAGTAGCAGAAGCATTAGAAACTTTGATTCTAAACAATCCTTATTTAAACTCTGAACAGGGAAGAAAGACCCAGACTGTCAAGTCAACAAGTTGAGGCTTGTCATATGCTTGTGTTTTTTTCTTTTGAAAGAGTATGTACGATGTTCATTGGTGAATAATTTAATATAATAAAGAATCATAAATAGAAGACTTAAAGACTGTTTCAAATAACTTGAAATCCTCATTTTAAAAATGGAATGGGGTTGTATTTCCTATTTAAGAAGGAAAAATCAGTGAAGTTTAAGCAGTTCAGCCTTATGCTCGTTCGCCCAGCTTGCTAAACTGTGACACTGGGGATACAATTCTCTGGCAGTATTCATATCAAACTGCTGTATGTGATTTTTGTCGAACATAATTTGATAGGCGGCAAACATATCTGCAAGATCACTTGCACCTGGAAAAGGCAATCGCTGTAATAAACAAAGTATTCTCAGCAACTATTCCAAAGAAAAACCTAAACCAACCTTATATTCTTCTACAGAAACGGAACGATAAACAACTTTCTTTCCAAAAACTTCTGAAAGAACTTCAGCAATTTTATGAAAATCCATACACAAATGAACCACGTCCAACCTCCTTCTCAAGTAGTCCTGTGGAGATTTCAAAATAGATGCAATAACTCCTCCAAAATCCTGCATACAAGTCAAAAAAATATTTGAAGAATCCATAGGAAGAACAATTTCAAAAGAGCCTGGTACTTGTGAACTCGGCTGCAACCAATAAAACAAGTTTTCAAAATAAGCATACGGGTGAGTCACAATAAAGGGATGACCTTTCTTCTCAATATATTCCTCAATTGCAGCCTTGCTTTCAAAATGGCTTACACGAATCTTATTGCCAGTTAACCTGAAAGCAGAAGGCAAACCACTAAATATTGGAAAGGGCACTCCTGCCTCAACAATAGCGTCTACTAAATTCTTACCACATTGAACTTCCATTTTTTCGGCACCCTCAGGTCTACTTAATAAAGACCAGTAGTCTGTTACACCAAACACTGCATAGGCATCCTTCAGTAACGGAATCAAAGTTTGCCGTGGCTGTAAAAGATCTCCTTTTACGACCTCCACTCCCTTTTTCGCCAAGTTCTGTGCCTTCTCACTATAAACATCTCTCGTAACTGCTCTGATCTTATAACTTCCACTTGCTAATAAGTGACTGACGACACTACCGCCTTGAACCGAACTGAGTAAAATACTCTAAAACAGAGAGAGACATACCTTGGCGTCCAGTAGCACCAAAAACCACAACTTGCTGCATCGTAGAAAAGTTGAGTAGAGTGGGCTCGTTGAACGGAGAATCTTCTTCCCAAATAAACGACGTTTCTCTAGAAAAATGAGCATGGGGGTGCTGAATTTCTAGTCGATAAGCGGCGCAATTTTCCAACTCGAACAGAGAATTTTTAGCTTGAGGAAAACATGGCAGCTTCTTTCACTTCTGGCTTTTCTGCAACGTCAAACTTTCAAGGGAATGATTATTTTTCAAAATCCTACCGTTTCCTGTATTCCTAAGACCTTCGAAAGAAGCCTAGGGGTTTCTTTTTGTTTTGTCACTTTTGTTGTTGAGATTTTCTTTATTTTGTTCAATTGAAGAGTAGTTTTAATGGGTCAGACGGTAGGACGGGACCTTTTTACTAGGAGTTCCTCTAGTGTAGACCTCAAGAACGCGGAGAACCGTAAATTGGACGAGAACGAGTTGGACCAGGCTGCTAGAAGGGTCTTTGAGTGGCTGGACCAGAAGAAAAAAGGGTCTTTGACTCTTCGAGAAGTACGAAACACTGTTCCAGGGTTATATCTTCCACACTCGTTGCCAGCCTTATATTACTTTGACGAAGAAATGGATGGTTCCTTTGACTTTGGCGAGATAGTAAAACTTTTACGTTATTGCAAAAAACAGAAGAAGAGAGTGAAGAAAGAACTTCGAAAAGATCCCGAGAAAGTATCCGTTTTACGAAAGGCCATAGACGAAGGCAAGTTATCGGGTGAAAATGCACTCTGTGCGAGTGAAGTGCGAAAAATTACGAGCTGTAACAAATATCGTTGTGTTTACAAGACACGTAAAAATTTGCAGGGGAATTCCGATAAGGAGGTACTTGAAGTGCCAGATATTCCACCGCGATCTGATTCTATTTCGCCATCCAGCGATAAAACGTTAAGACGCAGTGATTCACTTGTCTCAGAAACGAACGCCGCTATAGAGGCGGCCGCTGTCGTAATGTCTTCAGAGTTGGCAGAACCGGAGGGAAGTTGCTCCAAGATGGAATTTTCAAATAGCTTGAAAGACTCGCAAAGACAGGAAGAAGAGAATAGAAGTCAAAGTGTATCTATGTTTGGCTCTCAGAGGGAGTTTTCTTTTCAATCAACCAACGATATTCTGAAGCAAGATAGTGAGAATCTTAGCCTTAGGAAAGATACTTCGACAACTGCTTCCGGACAGTTAGATAGTACTCCTTTACTAAGTTGCCTTGGCGAAGAGCTATCTTCTGCTGCTCTTAATGCGGCAATGGCAGAAAGAATGATTCAAGACTGCATATCCAATTTGGCGAACCAACTTCATGACTCAGCACACAGGGACAAGTACATGGAATGGCTTTGGAAGTTAACCAATTGTGATAAGAAAGATGTGATATCACTGGAAGAGTTGCACCTGCTTTTGGATGCACTTGAGGAAGATGGTATCAATATTAAAGAACTTATGTTTTGTGATTCTGGAAATCCCAAGGACCCTGTTGATAAAAGAATTATGGATGAATACAATACCGCGCATACTGGATATATGTCGAGAGATGAATTCATGGTTTTGGCTGACTTAGTGGTTCGCGAATATCAAAACTGGCAAGTTCGCCATGTAGAAATTATTGGCGACTATGAGTTGAATCATGTCTTAGGCTATGGTAGCCAAGGCGTCGTTAGATGTGCCACTAAAATTGAGACAGGTGAACGTTTTGCAGCAAAGTTGGTGAAGAGAGGGAAATGTAGTGATCTATCAAGACTGGACAGGGAAATACATGTCATGACAATGCTTGACCATCCAAACATTGTCCGTCTTGAAGAAGTAATAGAGTCGGATGATAATTTGTACTTGATAATGGAATTATGTGGAGGTGGGAGCTTATTCTCGAAGCGCTCATCTCGTTCTGGTTATGTTAACCCTTTGGATGAAGATACTGCTCGTTTCTATTTGCGCCAACTTTTTGAGGGTCTTGCTTACTGCCATGAAAGAGGCGTTGCACACCGCGATCTTCGTTTGGATAACCTAATGCTGGATAACGATGGAAACTTAAAGATCACTGATTTTGGACACGCTGGAGTTTTCAAAAAGGGATGGGATCTCTTTTCAACAACTCTTGTTGGCTCACTGTATCACTTGTCTCCGGAGCAGATAAAGGGTGTTTGTTATTCCGGTGAGAAAATCGATGTCTGGAGCTCTGGAGTAGTTGTCTACTGTCTTTTGGTCGGACAGCCACCTTTTAGGGCAAATGATGTATCGGAGCTTCTGAATGACATCGTTCAGGGTAATTATGAGATGCCAAATGATCTGAGTCCAGAAGCGCAACACCTGATACAGAGCTTGTTGCAAATTGATCCGGAAAAACGTCCAACTTGTCGGGAAGTTCTCAGTATGAAATGGTTCCATATTGGTCCGGAGAGACGGCTTATTTTAAATGTGTTTGAGTTGCCTTTACCAGAAAGCTGGTGTTGTCTAAGTAGCACAGAAGTTCAAGAGAAAACAATCGCCTTATTGAAGGAATTGGATATTCATCAGCACCCGGCAGACATACCGTATAACCGAAGGCTTTGCAGAGGACAAGATTGGAGTTTGAAGTGTTATTATCCTCATGATGGGCTAAAGTTTTACGTGAGTCTTTTTACAAGTCCTCCAGTTTCCCCAGTATCATCTGCTGCCACTAGTGAGAACGATGAAGTTGATTCTGCAGCTTTGTTGAAGGAACTTTGTTTGGATGGCTACTCTGCAGAGGTGGAAGCAAATCGAAATACGTCGTTTAACAACACAGATAGTCCCATTTCCATGGATACAGGAGTCTACACTACTGCTGAAAGTGTTTTGAGTACTGTCAAGCCTGCGTCTTGTCATTATCGGGAGGACAATGTTCCTTCGGTTGAATACCATTTTCAGTCTGTTTTTGAACCTTTTATTGAATTCCGTCATAGAGATGGCAGTTGTCAACGTTTTTCGGAAGTCGTGCGTCAATTTGAAAAAATGGCTCTGGAAAATTGGCGGAAGTAGTGTTTAGGAATTGGAAAGTGTTTGACTTCTTTGAGAGTAACACAATAAATTGTAGTGTTGCTATTTTTTGGAATAACTTTTCATGTCAGAGAGTCGTTTACTTGAAGATAACTTGGGGTGCAGTGTTATATTCTTGTGAAGTGAAATAGGTACTGACTCGTCTTAGTACTCCCGTAGTCCTACATGTTTATGACCTAATCCATCCAGACGAAGTAGAACGACTGCGGAAGGTTAACAACTACTTAATACTTTTCGGACTGGGTTTCTTTCATAGTGGTGTTGAAGTGAGTATTTTGAAGCTTTTACTGGAAAAAATATTAACTTGTTGCACTTGCTAGATATTTGGTAAAGAGTATAGCTTTGGTGCAAACAATAGTATGGAGACAGGAGTTTTCAGTGTCCCTCCAAAACAAACAGTTGGAGCTATATATCGTCAGAGCATTCTCATAGGTGAGACTTTGTACTCCGAACACGAAGTGGAGCACCTTATTCGTATTGTTGCAGCAGAATATCCTGGGAGTTCATATTCCTTGTTTTACAACAACTGTAATCACTTTAGTAATGACTTGTGTGAAAGGTTATGTGGAAAGTCAATTCCTAAGTGGATAAATAGACTTGCTTTTTTGGCAAGTTATATTCCCTGTATTAGGACACAAAATGAAGAGTATGATGAAGATATGGATACACCACTGATAACAAGACAAATTATTCCACCGACAGCGGTATAAACAAGGCTTAGGAGCTTAGATTGTGTTAGTTGATGTTGCTTATAAGAACCAGGATTAAGTAGAAACGACTTACAAGATACTATCTCTTAAATATTTAAAGTATTTCTTTTTCTTCTCTGTTTGTTTTAAAGGTATTACAAGTCGCATTGATTTCTTAATAACATGTTTCGAATGACATGTCTTTTTGTGTGGATATACTCAAACCCGCATTCCATTATTCTTTCTTTATGGGGCACTCGGACGGAAGTGCTCCACAGGGACTGGTAAGCAATCATTGCTATGACTAAGACTTTACAAATTTTGGTTTCATAGAGTTTAATCCCATTGCTTGTATATAGACAAAACTGTCTGGTTTCTGGCTTATCAGGCTTTGCGTCTGGAGTGAGTAGTTTGCAATGGCTAGTAGTATTCCATCAACTTACTGAATACAAGGCGGTGATAGGAGCTGCGCTTGGCGGTCTTTCTGGAGGCTTAGATGCTTATCGAATGGGCTTTCGTGGTCAGCCGCTTTTGCAAACTATCGTTTCTGTAGCCGGCAATAAGGCCCTCCCGTTTGGAGCTTGGATGGGGGTTTTTTCGGTATGATAGATTATTAATAGCTAATTGACGAAGTTGACAAGTTTAGTTCTCTCGTTGTGTACTTTATGGTGCTGGAATTAGGAATAATTTGGTGAATGCTGCTTCGGCAGGTTTCCTTGCGGGTTGTGCAGCAACTGCCACGCAGATACCTCCAAATTTATGGAGAAATAGTTTGTAATATAAGCAAAACAGGCTGATTTCCCGTGTACTTACAATTTGTGTGTATATATTTTTAGGCATTTGATGGGAAATAACGGTATCATGTCTGGTGCTTTCGCTGCTTTTATTCCTTTAGTGTTTCAGGCAGTTCGGTTTTGATAACATTCGGAAGAGTTGAAGAGCTGAACAAAGAAAACGTTTAAAGTCTTTCAGTAACTGACATAAAACGCTAGGCTCTTTCTTTTAGTTGGGTTCCCTCGAGAATATTTTTATTTTCGAATAGAAAATATCAAAACGCATAACAACCCACACTTCCTGCAACAACTACATATAGCTCTTTATACCATCTTCCAAAGCATCAATTCTTGCCCCAGCAACTTCATAAATACTCTTCTTCCCTTTTATAAATTTGAAAGTTGGAACAGCTCGAATACCGAAAGATTTCATTATTTTCTAAAAGTCTATTGGTGAATAGATAGTCCTTCGTATCTCTGTACTTACGTTGGTTTCCCCGCTCTTATCCCCAACAACCTTCAAAAATAACACTTGTTGATATTTTTCGCTGAGTTCCTCGAATTTGGGAGCGACCACTTTACAGGGCCCACACCAAGTAGTAGAAAAATCTACGATGGTAAGCTTGGATCCTGCCTTTTCTAGTTCTTGATCTAGTTGATCTTGAGAGTCTATCTCCGTCACAGTCGCTTTTACTTTTAGAGGAGAGTTGACTCTATATTGTCTTGACTGTAAATAGATCTTGATATGCCTCGTGGAAACTCTACTGCGAAAAAGTTTATGCGATACGTTAGATTGTGACGCCAAGTTCACTCCTGACAAACGTGGTCCTCGTTAGAAGCAAACTTTTGCAGGGTTCAACTTACCACGATGTGAACAACGAGAACAAAAAGGAGTGGAGGTTGTACTTGTAAACAATTGAGAAACCACCACACCGTGAACCTTTTGTACTGTATGGCTAAGCGGTTGAGCTACGAAACACTCGATGACTTTATTTTGGGAGCTCATATTAAATCCCACAACAAACAATCAAATCTTTGGGAAAAAGGAATGGAAAGGGAACTAAACTACTTGAAAGTTATCTCTCTCTCTCTTTCTTTTTCTTTCCTTATCGAGATAGAGTTCATTT
This sequence comes from Galdieria sulphuraria, assembly GCF_000341285.1. Taxonomy (NCBI): domain Eukaryota; phylum Rhodophyta; class Bangiophyceae; order Galdieriales; family Galdieriaceae; genus Galdieria; species Galdieria sulphuraria. Next base: position 109,169 of record NW_005178435.1, read on the forward strand.
ATTACCCCTTTCAATTATGTCAACTATATAAAAATCTTAAAAGTGAGAATGGTGTCTTCACTCCCTTCTCAGCAGTTCTGATATTGAATCAGCTGTTACATACTACAAACAGTCAAACTACTGCCTCTCTGTTCTTTCAAGTTCTACAAGTTGCTCTTAAGACTCCCCTCTCCGTTACAGCTTCTTTACTATTAGAATAGAACTAACTTTAAATTTTGTGGATAGCAAGCTTTGTCTCAACTTGGAAGGTGATTATCATCATGTATTACTTGAGTCGTAAGTGACAAGCTCATTGCTGGCTGTACTTGTGAATATATATATATATATATGCAACTCAAAAGAAGAGGAAGTGGGAATAAGTTTTATACCAGAATATCGACAAACCAGTTCACTAACAATCATTTCCATTGTGTTGCTTCAAATTGGGTTATAAAGCAACGTATATTCTCTTTGAGACCTTCTGTGGAGAGCAATCGAAAATGAGACTTTAGAGTCAAATAGCTAATTCTCCTCGACATATTTATTGTTTATAACAAGGAGATGCATTGATATCTCAAAACATACCTTGAAAAGATCCATATTTAGTTTGTCTTTCTTGAACTGCTGTTTTGATTATGATTTCTATAGAAGGAATTCTGCATAAAGTTTCTAACCAATGTAGAAAACACATCATTGTGATCTTTCTGCCACGCTGGTTCTTTGTATTGTGCAGTTTTTACTTCATCTGTTTCCTTCTTACGCCGATATAGTTTTGAAGCATTAGAAACGATAGAACTTTTTCCTTGAGGAAGCATAGCTTTGGTAGTAAGGTCTTGATTCAGCAATTGAGGAATTCGACTTTCTGATGTTCTTATCGGTTGGTTCAGCTTGGCATTGTCCTTTTCGTCAGTTTCGTCGTTATTCTTTTCGTCTTGAGGTTTCTTTTTGTCCTGAGATGATGTCGTTTCATGAGATGATCCGATTGGAATCGTTGTTTCTTGTTTCTTGTTAGAATGAGCCGAACTATGAATCGTTCCAATCGCATGTCCTTGGCTGTCCCTTAAAATGACACTCGGTTGTTGCATAGCAGACTGACTACCATTTGATAACTGATGATTGGACAAAAATGTCCTCCTTTTCACAAAGTTTTTCGAGTTGTCAGCCCGAACTTTGGAAGATGTATTATGTTTTGTTGAGATTAACTTGTTGTCTCTCTCCGCTGTACTTTCCTTGACTTCCTCTTCATCATGAACCGCCCAGAGAAAACTATCATCCTCAAAAATATCCTTTTCTGTGTTTTCTTTTGGTTCAGACAGTTTTTCGTAAGATTCTCTGTGAGGTTTGTTGTTCCTCTCCAACGAAAGTTTTCTGTTGGATACGGGTACGATATCTGAAGCATTCATCGCCAACATTTGTGCAAAACGACTAGATAAAGAACTTTCTGGTGAATGAGATGACCCAAGTGACTTGGTTACTATCTTTTTAGATATACTGCCAATATTCAAAGCTTCATCTTCATTGCCATTTTCTACTTGACTCATTTGTATCTTTTCATCATCATTATCTTCGTCGTCTTGATTGTCCTCTTCTGTCGGACTCTAAACAAAAACTCAATCATTCCATACCACTATGCTTGGCAACCATCTTACCTCGTCATCTTCATACAAATATTCCGAAAACATATGAATGGTGGCAACATCAGAGGAAATGATTCCACCCATGATTTGGTCAAAGTCCACTCCAAGCGTATCGACTTGAAGCTTGTTGGACTTCCTCTCCTCATTTGAGTAAATGGGATGACTTCCTCCTATTTCCGTGGCTTGGATTTCATTTTCTATTTGCAAATCATGGTCACGAATTCTCTCGAAACTAGAAAGAACGTCATCGTCGATAATTTCGAACAATTCATTCTCGTATTCTTCTAACATCGTGGCTAAAGTATTGCCTAGAGGAATGAGATGACCCATGTAACTTTTCCTTATATGATGTTGTTGTTCCTAAAGCCAATAGAAGGTGTCATTTGACGCCCATTCAAAACAAGTAGTAGTACTGACCGAAATAAAATTCAACTCCCAAGCATCAATAAACCAAGAAAAGAGGCGACATTCTAAAATCCACAATTTCTGACAAATGCTGAGCTCGGCATCCGTCTTCTGGAGTGTAAAAGACAATAGTGCAGCCACTTGATGTTGCAAAATGTTGCACATATCGCATTCCACAAATAAGGTCAATAGAAGCTGCGGAACTTGAAAATTGAAAATTTCTATGATCGTATCCTACATTCAAGACATATATGCCATGGAAAAGAGCGATGGAAAAACGATAAGCTCACCTTACTACAAGTCACTAAACAAATTAAAAAAAACTCGGCAATTTTCAATCGTAGGCCTCCCAAACGAGGTTTCTGTTTCAATTTGTTCTTCTCTTGGTCATTATTCATCGAAAGAAGACTTGCAAGTTGACCAAATTTGGGAACAATCTCTGCCTCAATTTCGAAGACAAGTCTCTCGGTGTCTTTGGAACATTCCCATATTCCTTGTTGAACAAACTGAAGCAAGATTGCGGTAGAATAGCGATCATCAGCATTCCATCTATCATTCTTTGAACCTAGTACTAGACTTCCAAGTATCTCATAAATGATAGTTAAAGCATTCATCAGTACAGGAGAGTACCAGCTATCATTCAGACACTCTAAGTTGTTATTTGCCTCTGCCAATCCATAGCTTAATAATGATCCTAACAGCGAAATTTCGCAAAGAATGTCAAGTTCAGGAGGAATTGCGATATATTCACGATAGGGAATGGTTCTTAAAGCTAGACCAAGGAATACAAAAGCAGCATTATGGATAGTTTCCTGTCTTTGAGTCTCAGTCAAATGGGATAGAGAGTTAGGAAGAAATTTTTCTGCAAGATGATGTAAAAGAAAATAATCATTCACATAGCAACAATGAATAGTCATTTCCTGAGCACTTTCTGTGGAAGAATCACATCCTTCTGTAAATGGGAGAGGTGGAAGGTGTAGCTGCAATAAAAAGTTGGCCAGTGGATAGAAATGAATTTTCTCTAGCAAAGAGTCTAATATCCAGGAGTTTCTCTGAACGTAGTCTAAAATAGTTTCCTAATGAAAGATAATAGAGGAGAAAATTAAAGGATACATTTGACTATATAAATAATAAATTATATACCTCATAGATTTGACAAAATGTTGACGCAATTTTTGCAAAAATGTTTACTGCAGCAGGTTCAAGATCCTTGTCAGGTTTTCTCAAAAAGTTGAAAAACAAACTCAGCGTATCGTCATTAAGAGCGCCAGAACTAGCCAGAGAAAGACATTCCATAGATAATATTTCGGAAATCACAAACGGAAACTATTTCAAGTTGAAACATTATCAAGTATTACAGGGACTTGGAAATCACTTACCTTGTACTTGAACTTGTTTGAATCGACCTCCATACCTGCGGGAAACTCAACAGTTTCTATTACCAAACATATTAACACCTATAGAGCAACTTGATCAAAAGCATATAGGACGCTATTGCATACTCAACTTACTTGTACTGTAGAAGGTGTCGAGAGAAAAGTGACGAGAGTCTCATTTTCTGCTTTTATTTCTGAAATTAAGCCGTCATAATCGAGCAAGTCAACTATTTTTTCAAAGGAACTTTGGAATTCCTTCCTCGACAGAATCTTATTCGTTGTATCAGTATTCAAATGGTTAAAGTCGTTTTTCTTCCTCCATTTGCCTTTTCCTTTGTTTCTTTTGTTTTTTGATTTCTTTGTTACTCCTTGGTTACTTGTTGTATCCTGACTGTCTAAACTTGATGCACTATCATTAGATACTTCAGAAGTATAAGAATTAGAGTCCATAGAAGACATGATTCTTGTTCCAATACGATACAAAAAGCATGGACAGCTAAATGACGAGACAGCGAATTTCTTTGGAGGGAAGATGCTCAACACCAATTGCTGTCTATGAACAATTTCTATGGTTCAGCGAGCTCGTTGGAATGTCCCTGTTTGAGGTGAATAGGTCCCTACTCTATATAGTATGAACGGTTAAACCGTTGGTTTGAAGTGACCGTTTCACAAATATCGAGGACAACTCGAATCTTTGAACAACAAAAGAAGATATTTTGGAAATAGACGTTTGCTTTCCAGAATATTTATTTTTGACTTGGCTCAAAAATTTGAACATTTCCACAAGACAAAGTCTTTCCGCAATGTTAGTCGAGTCCTTATCTTTGAGTAAACTTCACACGTCACTTGCTTCTTTTCTATATTTGGTTATATGCAAAGGTCCATAGTTGGCTTTATTCCATACTTTGAATGCGATAGGAGCCTTAATGAAGTTTTCTCAGGTCATATAACTCACAACGAACAAATTTCAACTTCACACAAGTCTCAAGCACCACCCTTGTCTCAACTTTTTACTCAAAAGTGACGCGAGTTTATTTGTTTCCACAATCATTTCTGGAGGCTCAAAAACAATTAGTTTTATACACTTTGAAAACTTCTACTTGTTTCTTTGACTTTTTGCTGGTCAATGTATCTTCGTAACCCTATCGAAGAAAATCCTTCGCAGTCAGTCAACTTGTCCGTCGAAGATTTGTAATTATATTCGATGACGAATTGTGCCATTCAGCAACATGCAGAGTTGTTCCGGGTTGACTAGAAGAATGAATAAACGCGCTCACCAACTGAAACCAGTAGACTTTTTGGTCTTGTTGGGTAGAAAATCCTTACGTGAGAAAACAGTTTCTGTCAGCACCGGGGACTCTGTTTCAAAAATATTACGATACAAGAACCCTTTTCCTTCTGAAGGGCGGCTGTTGGATCCACTTGTAAATGGCTCCCGGCTACAACGCGCGGAATATTCTATAGAACAAAGTCGAAAAGCCTATTATTACGAAACTGTCTTTGGGAACTCTTTAAGGTTTGACAAAGGTCTACTGGAGATTTTGAAAATCGAAAAACAAGCAAGACTGGATTCTGTCAATTTGAAAAAGCTTTCGCAAAACAGAGTTCTTGTTGGTGTCGTGAATCAGAAAAGACTTCTTTCTCGTTATCACATTGGAGAAAAACGAACAGTTTCCTGCTTTACTTCTAACAAAAAGAGAACCTTTGTCTCGTATCCACGAGGCCAGTCTTGGTTTCAAAAACTTAAAGTTTGTCTAGACTTGCTTCGACTCGATTTTTGTTGAGTTTTTTTCTGTAGGAAAGTCTACAACGATTGGCCACTTCAGTTGTGAACTACATTCGAAAGTTACCTAAACTGCTATGGAATGTAACTAAACAAGGTTTGACGTTTTTAGCCAAAAACTTATGGGCAGTAAGTATTTATTGCTTAAGAAGAGAACTTAAAGTTTGAGCGTAGCTTCTAAGGCTGTCAAGAATCCAAAGCTTGTCGTTGAGTGGTACAAGACGGCACGAGAGTGGACCGTCGATTTTGTTAAACACTTTTGGACAGGTTGCAAGTTATTGGCGGTTAGTATCTCGCTTTTGATTTTTGTTTCCGATATAATGAAATAAAAATAGGCAGACGTGAGAGTGAGTTATGGGATTTTGAAGAGAGCAACTCAAGGAAAGCCCTTGAGTCGACGTGAACGGAACTTATTGGTAGGAACAGGAGCGGATCTGGCCAGGTTGATCCCCTTTTCATTCTTTGTTATCGTTCCTTTTATGGAATTTGCCCTACCTTTTGCTTTAAAAGTATGATGGGTTCCTATTTATTGATATTTTAGTTCGTTCTAAAGTTGATTTGTTGTAGCTATTTCCCAATATGATTCCTAGCCAATTTCAAGACAGAATGAAAAAGGAAGAAGAACTAAAGAAACAACTCAAGGTAAATATCTTTGGATAGTGAAAAGATTCAATCATAACTGCTGTGGATAGCTTCGCCTAGAGATGGCAAGATATCTGCAAGATGTTGTGGAAGAGAAAGCAAAAAAGATAAAGTCTTCTTCAGAGAAGGATTCTGTGAGTATTTTTGTAGTTTGGATATTAGAAACAGAAAGCTGATATATTTTGACAGGAAATAAGAAACGAAGCAGAAGAATTGACTCGATTTCTTCAACAAATACGTTCCGGAAAGAGTGTGGAAAGACATGCAGTATTACACTTTTCTCGCTTATTTTCAGACGAAATCACTTTAGAAGGCTTAGTGCGGTAAGTTTTCTTTGAAATGGATAATTGAACATGCTCAACTTCGAGAATAGGCCTCAGCTTGTGGCCATGTGCCGTTATATGGGCATTAGTCCTCAAGGAAGTGATAATTTTCTTCGTTATCGACTGCGTGCTCGTTTGAATAGTATTAAGAATGATGACATGCAGATCATGTGGGAAGTAAGTGTGTTATAGAGTGTTTGGAGACTTTTGACTTGTTTTGACAGGGTGGAGTTTCTTCCTTGACTGACGAAGAAGTTGTCAAAGCTTGTCGTGACCGTGGCATTCGTACAGCTGGAGTTTCTATGCGGCAGTTAAGACAACAACTTGAGGATTGGCTGGAGCTATCTCAGAATAAGGAAGTACCATCCTCGTTAATGATTCTTTCCCGTGCATTCTTTTATACAGAAGTTCCAGAAGAAGCATTGAAAGAGACCCTTTCTAGTATGCCTGACAATGTGCTGGATGACATTCGTTATACTGTTTCTAGTAGTAGTGAGAAGCATGAGATGACTAGTGAAGAACGTTTGGCGGAAGTTCGTCGTCAAGAGAGATTACTACAGATGGAAAGAGAAAGGGAAGCTCGAATGGATACCGAGAAGAAGAAAAAGGTTACCACCAGTATATCGGAAGCAGCTGCTGCTGTTGCTGCTGCCAAAGAGGAAGCACGAAAGGCTGCAGAGTCTGCCAAGGCTGTTGCAAATCGCGCTTCTCAAGTATTTCAAGTTGTGGAAGATGTAACAGAGCATGTGGCAAGCACTGAAACATCCAAAGCATCGTCAAGTGCTGCATCGTCGAGTCCACAAACTGCCCAAGAACATGAACTTGAACATAAAGAGTCACTTTTAGCATCGTTGGCTAGGTCGTTCGAAGATTTGATTCATGCTTCAGCTGTGGAAGATGAAAGACTTGAATTGGAGCAAATCAAAGCGGAATTGAGAGAAGCCGAGTCGAAACTAAGCAGTGCTTTGGATGACAAGTCTAAGGAGTTATCTTCTCCCGAGGTGAAGCGTCTAAAAACATTTATTGCTAAACTGGAGAAGCAGTTGGAAAGTGCAGATGAGAAGCTTGGAATCAAATTGAAACTATTGGATTTAGACAATGATGGTGTAATGGATATTTCAGAGGTTTGTCAACGATTGTAAAGAGTTACGTTGCTCATTCTGTTTAGGTAAAAGAAGCCTGCAGACATTTGGCCACGAATTTTCCAGAAGATATTGTAGAAGAAGCAATAGCTCGTTTGGATAAAGACGAAGATGGGAAAATCAATAGGGACGATATAAAAAGGTTGGTTAGAGAAACCACGCATGTCGGTGCCGAGTCTGTCGCCTCATAATACTTGATTTTTTGGATAACAATACCTTTTTTGTTATATTTGACTGTAGAGCTATATGTAGTTGATAGTATATCGATATCATATCTTTTGCCTATCCTCAGAAATACGATGGCAATGAAAGTACATATATGCAAATATATATATATATAGATATACAGATATAGATATGAGTAATATTCGTATTTGGCTTTTTTGGAAATGAACGCGCAATTCTTTTCTCCAATTTGAGAAACAGAATGGAGCCAAGTGACGAGGCATTGTTGTTAGTTTGTTCATGCTATAACTGCTCAGTTCTTTTCAACGTCATAACCCATTCTCACGAGTCTCATTATGAGAATATTTTCTCAAATAGATTGGATAGATTATACTGACATGACATTTCTAGTACAATACTTCATGGTTTTCCACATTCTTGTGAAAAGATGCTCATTGACACACAACCAACCAAGCATCAAGTCGTCGTTTCATACTATTCACGAATAAACTTGTTACACTTTATTTACATATCAATAAGTATACCACAATAAAAATGATAATTTGCTATTGCACGATGCAAAAGGAACACGTACTATCTAAAAACAGCTAATGACTCCAACAAATAAAAAACTACATCATTATTTGCAAACATAAAAATACGTATCTATCAACAATATCTATACAAACCATACTTTATCCTTGTCCTTTTCTGCTCTTCCAACTATTCTTCAAAGTTCTCAGTGTCTCCTGTACATATTCCCACTCCTTCTCCATGTGCCTGTATATCTTTCTTCCAAATCTCTCCGTTTTTTCTACATACCTGCCATCTAGCATAGTCGTCAATATCCTTCTACTATTGTTCCAATAGCTTTTCCAAAAGTCTATCAAAGGCAAACCATCGTTCATAGGTTCATAACTACCCCAACGTTGCTGATAACTCGAAAGGCTTTTGTGCTCCGTTTCTCTCTGCTTGTTTGGCTCCTTTTGCCTCTTTTCCTGTTTGCTATTATCTTCTTCTTGTTTTCTAAGTTCAACTGGCTCATTCACAATAGTTCCAAAGTTATCATAATGCTTCAACGTGACTCTCCTCTTTTTGTTATTTTGGTCTGCGGGGTGATTCTTTTGCCACCTTAGAAGAAAGCTCTGTTGCTCACACTTAATATAATCTCTCAGCTGTGAAGAGCATTTGACTTGTTGTTCTACACATTCTGAGAAAGCTTTTAACAGCGTTCCACAGTCCTTGGAGTTGTTAGGTACTGCAGTGGACATGAAAGAATCGCAATCTCCCAAAAGAGAGAAACAAAATGATTTTCAGAATGGTTTTAAATGTTATCGCGTGTTTATAATATACAACTATATTTCTTCAACCTTACTCCATAAAGAGCCGTCAGAACAATCAAAAAAAGTAACAGCGGAACGTTCCTAGGAAGCTTTCTACAATCTCATACAGAACAAACCATACAAACTATTTACCACTGTAGCCAGCCGAACACCGATCGGAGATAAACGCCTACAAACCATTTGGACCTGCTCCCATATCAAAGGACGATCCAAAAAGGAACAAACAATACAATAAAAGTATGGGTTTCTCTATTCTGTTCATCGGTCAACCCATTCAACGCTAAAACAATATCACTCACCACGATCCTTCGTTTCCAAGTACCTGGTTTCCAGACATCAAAATTAACAGAATAGGGAAGTTGCAATTCATTTCGATACGATTTTCGAACGATAAACCCTAGTCTCCTAAGATGTGCATACACCAGAAAACTGGGAAAGTTAGAAGACGCAATTACTCTTCCAAAGCAACACCAACGCATTCCAATCGACTCCGGCTTCTACAGCCAATTGATATGCTAATTGCACAGAAGCTGTTGTTTCACCGACTTGTAATTGAAGTATTCCTATATCCACCAAGAACAACTGATATACCATAATTGATTTATCAGTGATAGACTGATCATCACTCTCATTCTTGCTAGAATCATCTTACCACTTCCAAAGGATCCAAATATTGTTTGGAAGACTCAAAATAACCCAACGTCTGAAATATTTTCCCCTAGAGTTCACTCACAAGCTTAATCATAGTGGACGAATACATAATCTGAATAGGCACCTTGGGAACTTTTACCATCGCCTCAAGTCTCTCTGCATCCCTAAATAATTATAATAGTTGGATGCTATACAAGAGGTAGACTATTACGACATACCAAGTGGCCACGGCCAAGTTTCTTCTTTGTACACGTTTTTCTGAAAATAAAGTGGAAAACAGCTTTCGACGTCGTCTACATATCCATAGGTAAATACTTACATATATCATTTCAATCTTTTTATCCATAACACATACTTACTTTTCAATCTTTTTCCTTTGCTTGGTATCTATATTTCCAGGTTTCAACAGTTGCTCCTTTTTCCCTCTCTTTGGAAGTATTCCTCTATGACCACCCGCTCTCGTCATCAATTCCTTCTGAATAACAACATCGTTTCCATTGTTGTCACTCAGACAACTTAATCATTCAACTTGGATATCCATATATTTATATATATATATATATATATATATATATATTGTTATTAGTAGAATTTCCAATCGTGTTGTAATACAACGACACGACTTTTGGATTGTGTGGATGGATTGGTATGATGTTTCTTCCACTTGGTGATGCGTTTCAAGGAAAGAAGAAAAGTGTATGGAGTCCTCTTATTGATCGACCAAAACATCCAATCCACAACTCGGGCACATATCGTCCTATTACGCGAAGTATCCTTATGTGTAGGCTTCCATCTGAGAACAAAGAAAGCCGTAATGTCAGCCAACCATCAAAAGTATATGTGGAAGCACAAAGCAACACTAACGGAACTTTTAAGCCTTTCTTAAATGGTCACCAATATGATTCCATCATTTGGTCTGTGGCTGTTCCTTCTTATGCTTCTATGCTGTTAGACCCGCTATCAGCTCTCGTAGATACAATGTACGTAGGTAGATTGGGTAGCATTCCTTTGGGAGGTGTAGGTTTGAGTAATACTATTTTCGGCTATTTTACATTTTTGTTCTTTTTTCTCGTCATTACTACGACTTCTTCTGTAGCCGCTGCAGCTGCGGGAAATGACAAGACTGAAATATCCAAAGTTATATGTCACTCTATTTGGATAGCTTTGGCATTCGGAACCCTTGTTTCCATATTGATTATCGTATATGCTCCTAGTATTCTTTATAAAGTAGGAGCAGCTCCTGCAATGATTCCTTCAGCTGCCTCTTATTTAAGAGTAAGGGCAACTGCTGCGCCTATCATTTTGATATTTTATGTATTGTCTGGAGCTTTTAGAGGATTGCAAGATTTGAAAAAATCAGTATATGCTTCTGTTATCTCCAACTTGGTTAACCTTTGCTTGGATCCCATTTTTATGTTCTCTATGCAACTGGGAGTAACTGGAGCTGCATTGGCTACTGCAGTATCTCAAGCAGCTTCTACAAGTAAGAATACATTGATTGTAGACCATTGAAATATTCTTTGATATCATTTTAGTTGTCTTATTTTATTTTCTTGTCCAACAAGGCCACTTAAAACTTTCACATTTCTTTCCACTTCCCAGTCGACATGAAATATTGACCGTCTTGCGACCAGGATTATCCATCTCCATGAGAAGTATATTTGATCGATCATCTTTTGCACTTGCCACTTCCAAAGGAGCAAGTTTGGGTATTCATGAAGCAGCTTCTGTGGAAATTGTAAAACAAATATGGGTAGTAGTGGGTACTAGTTGGTGGCCATTAGGTGTTGCTGCACAAAGGTAAGTTATGAAGTTATAATCCTTTGAATAAACGTGTAGATAAAGGGATAGTCTGATTGCCAACTATTGGGTGGCTCGTGATGGAAAACAACATATGAGAATACTGTCTTATAGAATATTACAATGGGGTTTACGAATTAGTATTATAATAGCATTATGCGTTGCTTTATCTTGTCACTTTCTACCTCGTCTATTTACAAATGATCCTCGAGTCTTGCATATATCTCCTAGTAAGTGTAGTCTTTCCATATTGTTGTTATAGAAATATGCTTAACAGGCAATGCTTTATAGAATTGTTATTGATTGCTGCCTTCTTTATGCCATTTTCAGCCATTTCTAATATTCTCGATGGTATTCTATCTGCTTGGAGAGATTATGATTATACTGCCAAAGCTATTATGGTTGCTAGTATAGGTTGTGTCTCTTCATTGTTTATTTTACTTCACATTTGGCGAACTATATATAGTGTTTGGTTCTCCATAGGTGTTTTGGTGGTGGGACGTTGTTTGTTGTTATTTTATCGATATCATACTTTGGGAAAAGAATAGTCACTAGTCTTTATGTTGTGTGATATATCGATATCCTAAAGTGGGATGGGTCTCCTCTCCAACACAACTCTCTTGTTTCTTCTTCTTCTCTCCCATCAACTCCTGTATATGGTATTCTTCAAATAACTTTTTGTCACTATCTCAAGGTGCACGACTTACCTCGTACAAGTCGTCATCTAGTATTTGTGCAAGACTTGGAACAAACAACAGAAATACAATACCTACAAAAACCAACCAGAAAATGGGACTTTTCAACCAATTCATTATTGATGGTGGTTGAGGAGCTCCAACTTGTTGTACTGCACCAACCAAAATATTCCTAGTGACTTCGAAAGAGTCATCAAGCACAATGGAACGATTCCAAGTTAGCAACTCCTTGTACACAAGTTCACAGCCTGTTGCTTGTAGTACAACAACTTGGGTTGAAAAAGGGATGTCCACTGCAGTGGAAAAACTTGACTTATCTGACACTGGAAGTAGAGTACAACGTGCATCATAACACAGAGTTACAAACTTTATCAAGGAACAAGGAGGTGATAGTTGGCCAACCAATATGATCCACTTTCCCACTACTTTTGAACAAAATAATAACAAAATGATCCATATTCCTTCTTTGCCAATACTCATTTAACCCGCAAGTTTACGTTCTCTATTCATCACACTCTCATCCAATCGAATCATAAAAATAGTTACGGTGAAAGCAAGTCGACTCTTCTCTTCTCGATGAATATAATGTGCAGATACGGAAGCAGTCTAGATATTTTTCCACTCAGTAAATAACACTCTATATATCCAAGTATGACTTCTTACAAATCCTGCACTATCGAGAGCACCTCTTATAATTCCTGCCATGAACGCTGCACAGTTCAATTGACCAAAGTCTTTGGGAACACTTATATAACGATTCACCAAAGGTTCTTCTTCTTCTATATAATCTATTCACAAAAAGTTTCCAACAATGTGGCAGTAGTAAGTTACTGTGTCCACTTACACTCGTCTTCTCGATCAGTTACTTTCTTTAAATAGTCTGCAGACTTTTTAAACAAAAACTTCCAAAGTTGAACTCGTATAAATCCAAGAATACTAACGAGTCGTATTTCTCTGCGATTCAACTTTTCTCTAAAAGCGCCCATAAGTTGTTATGAAAACACTATTCACCTTTCTCACCGGAAACATAAAAGTTCAAGAGCTCGTTGTCCCACTCGATAGCCTAGTTGATTGAGTTTCTCTTCTAATTCTGATACTTGTTGGACTCTTGTTTGTAAATATTGCACTGCTTCTGCGAAGAGAAACGAAAACGTGGACAAATATAGTTCCTCTCTACTCTATGTCCATTAGCTTTCAATACTTGAGTTGCAAGTACAACTTACTCGTGTAAGTGGACGATCCAATATATTCCATTTGGCTATTTCACTATTACTCACAGTTGTATGAGTAGGTTTTGTGGCACTTGGTTGGGTAAAACGTCGAAGTTCCATCTTCAACCACAACAAGCAATGATATTCATGATTCTATGCAAACTTGTTTATTCCATAGAGATAATGAGATACTCTTTTATCAACAACAAGAAGAGAGAGAAAACAAAGTGATGAATATGGATAAGATATATCAACATTTCACACATATAGTAGGGTTTTCTTTTGTATATTCTTTTGATGTCGTCGTACTTTGGAATGATGGGGTGGAAACCTTTCCATTCTACAACTCCTTTTCTATGGAACCGAATAAAACTATTCTGTACTGCTTCTTCAAGTCGTTGGAAGATACAACGTCGCAAGGACTTGTATGCTCAAGCAGCTTACAACGAAGGTCTTCGAAGTCGTGCAGCTTATAAACTTTTGGAGATGATGGAACAGTTTCATTTCATTCAACAGGTAGTTGTGGTTGAAAGTTCCATCATTCAGGTTTCTACTATTCGCTTTTATAGACATCAGTAGTTGTGGATTTAGGTGCTGCACCTGGCGGTTGGTCCCTGGTTGCCAAACAATATTTAGAACTTTGTTCCAAAGTACCTTGGAAAGTTCCTTTAGATGAACTTGCCAGTGTTCCGCAAGTTAATGTTATGCGTTCAACAGGAAGACTAGTCCGTCGAACTCGTGGAAGGGTAAATGAACTGGAACCTTGTGTTGGTGGATTCTCATCTTGTTTAGTTGATATCGGTGGATATTTCAGATATGGAACCCATTGCAGGTGCCACTTTTATTCAAGGTGACTTTTGTGAACAAGAGACACAACAGCGTATTACCAAAGTATTGTATGGTGATGAAGTCGATGTTGTCTTGAGTGATATGTGTCCCAATACTAGTGGAGTGAAAGAACTGGATCATGAACGTATTATAGGTTAGTACATATCGTTGAAAGATGGATTATTCCTCCCTCATATGTAATTGTAGAATTGGCTTTTTCAGCATCTCATTTTGCTATTCATCATTTATGTAATGGAGGTACATTTTTATGCAAAATATTTCAAGGTGCTCAAGAAAAACGTTTGAATACCTTTTTGGAGGAACATTTCGTCCAAGTAAAACGTATAAGACCAAAAGCTTCCAAGAGTGAATCTTCCGAGGTAGTTCATATACTTGATATTCTTTCTTGGATATGAAATATGTGTAGTGTTATATATTGGCAAGTGGATTTGTGCCAATTCATTTGAGTCCTAGTCCATGATGATTCGGCGATGATGATGATGTCCGAGGCACAAGAAGAAAGAGAGAAAGGTAAGTTTGGAAGATGGAGTCATAAATGGAAATATGTATGTGTCGCTAGTTTATAGGCAATGTATAGACACTTTGTTTTCACGTTGGACTGCCTTGCGTTTGGCTTTAGAACATTGGAATAGACCAACGGATGAAGGTCAAGCACTTTTGGAAACTCTTCAACAAGCCATTATACAGGCAGCTCAAGATAACGAATTGAATACAGAGTTCTTGGAAACTTTATTTGAAGAGGCCTTTGATATTCTTCAGGTGGATGTAGAGGACGATAGCATAGAACAAGTTTCCTGTTTGTTGTTTGATTTAGGGAAAGACTGTTTACAAGGAAATATGGAAATAGTGAATACTTTTTTGATTCAGAGACCACTTCATACTGGAGCAACTTTTTCTAGTGGTTTGGATAGTTCAGTTTCAGAGATTGTTAGGAACCACCAAACCTCAACGACGATGTGTATTGGTGCCTCAGAGGAAAGTATGTCCACGGAGCTTACAACGAGTGCTTTCATGACCGACGAGGACGGATTCCAAAGGGTACAACGAAGACATCGAAAGCGATAAAATATACGACAAGGTAAGTTGGGATAAGAAACGGGAGGTGCTATATATGATGAAGTTATGGAGCTCCCTCTACCGAAAATCATAACGAGTGAGGAATTCCAACATATCCGGAATCATATGTGTTTTTCTGAATTTATAGACAACTCTCCTAGTGTCCCTTGTTTATTCCCAATATATAACTATTCTTGTAGGTAATATATTCCTTCATTTCCAATTCTCAGCAGCTCTTTGCAAGATGTAGTCCTGAAGAAGAATACCTTGTTACAGCCACTAGAAATATCCATAGACAACTTACGGATAGTAAACTTATTTCTTCATCGTTGAGTTTGTTCGCATAACCAGGCATAGCGCCCTATAAGTAGTTTTCTTAAGTCATCTAAAAAAAGAATATTTCTATCATACCTTTCCTTGTTTGGTCAAGTCACTGATGGACTCCTTGTTCAAGTATCCATTCTTTTCAAGTGCCTTTGGAAACAGCGTTTTATTCCTAGCATAAAATATTATATTCCCACCGTTATTATGACAAGCTGCACAGTTTTGTTCAAATAGAGTATTGGCTTGATTGAAAGCTGTGATGGATAAAGGTTCCTGAATAGAAAGACTGGAACAAGTTATCACTGAAAAACAACAATCACGCAACGACGAAGTATTCACGAGTGACCGTTTATACTTCCACGAATAAAGACAAGTCTTTTTAGCAATCCATCGTTTATGCACGATTACCACAAAACAAAGTGAACATTCTCCTCTTTGTTGACTCATCATCATCATACGTTGACAAATGCTTGTGCCACATTCTTCTTACTTAGGCTCTCGTTTCCATTTGTTCCAATTCATTCAACTTGTCTTTCGTAGATATACTAGTATGGTTAGGTGATTTGGTTATATATGAAAAGTACATATTCCAGCCAATGTTCACTGCATTGATATAAGCTACTCTTAAATCCACAGGAATAAAACGTAAATTAAGAAACTGAGCAGGATACCAAAATACCCAAGTTTTCCAAATAATAGAACTACTACAAGTCTTTGCCTAGAAAACACAGCCTATATGAAAATAGTAGATAGGTATATAGACTCTCTTGGTTACCCTTTGGATCCCCACACGTAGAGGATTTCCAGAAGCTACAGCATCATAAATAAAAAACAAAATGGTATATACAGGAGTCATAAAGCCTTGGTCTATGACAACAGAACACAATGCTCTCCAATGAGAAGAAGATGGTTGAAACAACTCTATAAAGGAGTGCCAGAAATGCAATAAAGGGGCACCCACACAAGCTCCTATTCAAACAAGTGAGTTACTATGACAAAGTTCTCAATAAAGCATACCCCATAACGCAAATCGGAATATCCTCTTCCCATTCAGTTTTCTCTCAGTAATACATTGTGCGAACAAGTCACTTGTAGAGAAAAGGAAAAGACTGGTGATTGCTTTGGTGAGAACAGGTTTCGTTTTCAGCAAGTGCAAATAGGTAATAGATAAACGTTTACAGCCTGTTTGAATGAAAAGAGTAACTTTTTCAGTTTTGAATAAGAAAGTACAGTAGAGAATAACCATAAGACAAAACAATAGAAACAACGTTCTATAAATGAGAAGAATTGGCATTCTCCTTCAACAACAGTTGCTTTTGGTCCAAAGTGAATTTTATAAACTGCTCCCATAAAACATCATCAACTTATATAACCCACAATAATAACAATATCAACAGTTTCTTTCCATAAATTCTAAAGCATTGCCATCGCAATCTCTACAAAAGATAGCTTTACGACCACTCATACTATACGTAAAAGGATGTCCCATTTGTTCCAATCTCTCTACAAGAGCACTCAAATTCTCAACCTAACGTCTTCAATGACTCAGTCCAACAATACAATAAAAGAATACTTACTTCAAGAGCAATATGTCGATCCCGACCTCCATGAACTGGTCTTCCAGTTTTGGGATCTACACTGGGCAACTCCATCAAATGTATTTGTTGTTGCGGTCCCACTCGAATAAAAGCACCTTTGTAAGGTAAATTGGGCCTCTCCATAGAAGCATCTTCCATTCCAAGAACTATTGTATAAAAGTTCAAGGCTCTTTCCGTGTTCTCCACTAATATACCTGCGTGTTGTATACCAACAAAACCAATCTGTCTCCTCTCAGCACTAGTGCAACATCGAAAACAACGACTTGCTGTTTTATGTACTCGTATTTTATTCTTATGAAATAGGCTATGGTGTTGAAAGGGTTTGAAACTCTTCACGAGTACTACAAAGCCAATCATTTCGTTTTCTTCCCTTCACAAAAATTCTCCTTTTGCCATCCTTAGAAAAAGTGAGTTTTGTTGATGATGTACTTGTTTCTAGTGATGTGTGTAATATTCGAATTGAGAAATAACTCAAGACAAGTATAAAATGTCGAAAGAAACTACGTTTTCTGCGGTACCTGTCCTTCCTAAAGAGTTTCTAGTTGGCTGGGGAAGAAACGATAGTGGACAGTAGGTCACTTTACCTCGTTGGTTGGATCAAGCCAACCTTGTCTAGACTAGGATCAACAATAGATGACGAAAACCAACAAGTGAATAAAGCTCAAGTGCTTGTTGATTTTGGAATTGCCGGAGATGTCGTTCAGAGTATTGCTTGTGGATTTTCTTCTACAGTCGTTTGCTTTAACGACAATAGTCTATATGTGAATGGTGGTATATATAGTAAGTATTATTTTCTTTCTAAAATAGTCTTTTATTCATTCCAAAAACCAATCTCATGATTAGATCAAACTGCAACCAACAGACAAGAACCTATCCGAATACAGTCTCCTTATACCAGAGAAAGAACACAAAGTATTGCCTGTGGAGAAGACTTTGTCATACTTGCAACTCAGAGTGGTACTCTAGTTACTTGGGGAGGTGGTGCTTATGGTCAACTGGGACGTGGAGCCCCAATGGACTGGAGTGGACCTCATCCAGTTAAGAACTTGCAGAATAAAAGAGTTGTCAAAGTTGCTGCAGGGGCTTTTCATTGGTTGGCGCTAACAGATGCTGGACAAGTATATTCCTGTGGATTAGGAAGACATGGTCAAACTGGTTTAGGGAATTGTGAGGATGTATATGAACCTTGTCTCGTTGAGGCTCTATGGGCACAACCCGTAGTGAATATTGCTGCAGGAGAGAATCATTCCATCGTTATCACAAGTACAGGATTCGCTTTTGCTTTTGGTTCCAACAAATATGGTCAGTTGGGAATATCAAGACAAAGATTGCCTGAATCAGAAACAAGAGCAGAACTACCTCTAAGAATATATATGCCACAAGAATTGGCTTCAGAACGATTTCTTGCTGCAGCTTGTGGTACTCATCACACGTTGTTTCTTACCTCAAATGGTAAGGTTTTGGCTTGTGGTTCCGGTCAAGATGGAGTTCTAGGAATAGGAAACAATAAGGATGAAGTTTGTCTAGTTGTTATTTTCAGTCTATTCGAATACACTATCGTACAAATTGCTGCAGGTGCAAGACATTCTGCTGCTCTATCTAGTCAAGGAGAGTTATTTCTTTGGGGTTCCAATGAACAAGGACAACTAGGCTTTGTAGAGCCTACTTGTGTATTTTCACTACCTACTCAAATGGATACCAACATTATTTTTAAAGACTCTTTTGAAAAAGAAGAGTCATCTTCATATTTCTTTTTGAAAATAGCGACTGGTGCTTATCATACAATTGGTTTGATTGGCAAAGAAAAAGAAAAGTGTGCATCTAGTCCTTTTGAAATCTATCCAAGCTATTTGATGAACCTGACAAGCATGCAGTGGTCTTCTGTACGTGACTTGTTACCTTTGCAAAAGAGACTTTCTGCAGCATCTATATTTAGTCATTCGTTTCTATATGGTACAGTTACGGGTACAGACTCCTCTGAAAAACATGGGAGATGGCGTTCTATTAATCCTTATATATTTCCTTTTATCAATTGGAATACTGCTATAGGAAAGAATAATAACCAAGTTAACGAGAATGCTTCTTATGTACAAGACTCCAACTTATTGACTTCCGTTGTGTCGAAACCAGAATTGTTTATTCAGGCTACTGCAGTGGAATCCTTCTACAAAGAGTTGTTGAGTGTTCATGGTTCCAATGCCGCAGAACTACTAACTTTTATTTCCAAGGAGATTATTTCTCAAGCCGAAAACATGTTGACTTTCCGTATAAGAGAGAAAGCGGAACAAGGAAACCATTCCACAACTGTCGCTATTGAAAGCACTGGCTCTGATTTAAAGAGCAAAGTATCTTCTCGTCAAGGTACAGCTCGAAATTATCCGTGACCTGCTTTGGTTTTGATATGTCTTTTGATGAATCCTGTACTGAGTGTTCCAGGTACAGGAAAACAGCTATTAACTAGACTATGTCTTATCATTGCAAGTCTCAAGTTGGGAGCACAACGTAGAATAGTATCTGCAGTTAGTCGGTTTCCAGCAGAACTGGTTGCTGTTCGACTGGTCCGTCCTTTGCATAGTATTATTGACTCGGAATTGAATGAAGTTCGTCGAATTACAGAAAGGGCTATAGCTGCTACAAGAGTACTAGGTTTGTTCTATGCAGCATCCGAACTAAACGGTTGGCGCTATGCTATCTTACCTCGACAGGAATTCTATAATCACTCAGTGAGTGACTTGGTAGATTTGAAGGAGGATTACAACCGTTGGCTCTATAGTATGGAAAATTCCAGTTCTGGAAAATCACTTTTTTCTTTTTGTGCACATTCCTATGTTTTAGATGAAGCTGCGAAAGCCAGAGTATTGCATGCAGAAGCAAGAGAAGCAATGAAGTCCGAAGTTGTTCGTTCGTTATGGATGAACTCACAGGCAGTCGTAGTTGGTCCCTGGGGAATTCCATTTATTGCAGGGACAGATTCTCCCTATTGTTATTTGCATGTTCGAAGAGCTAGTCTAGTGCAAGATGCATTGAGTGTGATATCCAATGCAGATCCTCGAGAGTTGCGAAAACCTTTAAGAGTACGAGACAAGTTGGAATTGTGGTATTCTTTTTCTTATTCTTTGTCTTTTTAGGTTGTCTTCTTAGGAGAAGAAGGTGTAGATGAGGGTGGTCTTCAAAAGGAATTTTTTCAGTTGATTACTGCGGAACTGTTTTCTGCCGATTATGGAATGTTTGTATATAATGAGAAGACTCGTTTTCATTGGTTTCGAGTCGATTCATTGGAAGTGGATGATAACTTCAAGTTGGTTGGAATTATTATTGGAATGGCATTATATAATGGGGTTATCTTGGACCTCCATTTTCCTTTGCTTGTGTACAAGAAGTTGTTGAATTGGTCTCCTGATTTGGATGATGTGAAAGAAGCCTTTCCAGAGATTGGCAATTCTCTGCAAGCCATGTTGGATTATGAAGAAGATGATATGGAACAAGTGTTTATGACTACCTTTGCTATACAATACGAGTTCTTTGGTGAGCTCCGTACTTGGGAGTTGGTTCCTGGTGGCATTCAAATTTATGTCAATCAGTCCAATAAGGAAGACTTTATTCGGCGTTATATTGAATATTTGACAGATGTATCTATTCATTCACAGTTTGATGCCTTTTCGAAAGGGTTCTTTTGGATGCTAAGTGGTCCTGCTCTCAAGGTTGGAATTGTGTTGTTTTTTGTGCTCACAAGTCTTTCTACTAATCCCTCATTTAGATATTTCGACCAGATGAATTGGAAGTATTGGTCTGTGGGCAGAGACATTTGGATTTTGAAGCTTTGAAACAAGTTACAGTTTATGAAGGTGGTTTTAATGCCGAAAGTCAAGTTATCAAATGGTTTTGGGACATTGTGGATGAAATGACTTTGGAAGAAAAGTTGCATTTGTTATTTTTTGTGACGGGTTCTGATCGAGCACCTGTTGGAGGTTTGGGACAATTGCGATTTGTGATACAACGTGCTGGTCCTGATACTGACAGACTTCCAACATCACATACTTGTTTCAATATATTGTTATTACCTGAATATAGTAGCAAAGAGAAGACACGTAATAGACTTTTGACTGCTATTCAGAATGCTCAAGGATTTGGACTGCAGTAGTCTTAATAAAAGCAGTTGTTCTATACCGAATTATGAAAGCTTAACATACAATAATGCAGCAAACCAAACGTGCAACTGTGCAAAACAAGTGACTTGCTCTGGTTGGGTAATGTCGTATATTATTATTCATATTAATATTATTCTATAGCAAGGACTCTTACTCTTACCTTTCTAGTTGCTGTTTCTAATTTGTTCCTTC
The DNA here is from genome assembly GCF_000341285.1 of Galdieria sulphuraria. Classification (NCBI taxonomy): domain Eukaryota; phylum Rhodophyta; class Bangiophyceae; order Galdieriales; family Galdieriaceae; genus Galdieria; species Galdieria sulphuraria. Next base: position 130,488 of record NW_005178435.1, read on the forward strand.
TCTGTTGGTGCTCACTTTGGAAAACACTCACTGAGTGGCTTGATTGCCCCTGTTTTAAGTTCTTTGGGCATCAGCACTCAACAGTATGGTTGGTTGTATTCTGTACAAGATTTCCCTGGAATATTTCTGCCTCTGTTAAGTGGTTACATTTCCTTGTTCTTGGACCCTGCAATTGCTGTATTCTTATTTGCTACTCTCATATTTGTAGGTCAGACGTTGTGCATAATTGGAATTGATTTCAAGTCGTTCGTTCTTACGTTGATAGGAAAGGCTTTGTTTGGAATGGGAGATGGCGCGCTGACAGTGGTACAAGGTGTCGTCATTGCTCAACACTTCAAGAAAACCGTTTGCTATGAAGAACGTGTGATACCGATTGGATTGGGTACAGCTTATGGTACTATGATTGCAACCAGCAGAATCACCACCATGTCTTCCGTTTCAGTTCCTCCGTTTATTGCTCAGCACAAGAATTGGGGTGGTTATTCCATGGCGTTATGGTTATCTGTTGGTGTATCTGGTTTTAGTGTGTTGTGTACCTTTGTTTATATGATTTTGGAACGAGGACATTGTTTTGCATTGCATCGCGAGAAGATAACTCCATTACCATTTTGCAAAACTGCCTTTTCTTCCCATGTTGTATATGTTGTATTGATATGGATGTTCGTATCCAGCTCATTGTTTGGATTTCTTCATTTCTCTTCAGATATATTTGTTTCCGAGTTTCATGTTTCTATCAGCATTGCAGCGTTTTTGAACGCAATCATTGCATTTTGTGCTTGTGTTTTGTCACCTTTGCTTGGTCAAATACAGGATCGTTTAGAACGTCCGAAACTATTTTTGTTTTTCAGTTGCTTACTTTTATGTCTTGCGATGACCTTGTTTTGGTGGTTGTTGTATTCCCAAGTGTTTCATAGTTTAGCAGTCTTCTGGGTTCTATTGTTTCCTTGTTTATGTTTAGGTATTGCATTTGCTTTGGGACCTGTGTTATTGCTATCTTGTTTGGTATCCTTTACGAATCAGCAGGTATGGATATCCATTGTTGTTTTGTTTTTTATATCAACTTAATGGAATAAGGAACGTGGTTGGGTACTTGGCGTATACAAAGCGATGGAAAATGTGGGACTCTTAATCACTCAACCATGGGTAAGCAAGGAAACATTTTGTCTCTTAATGGAAAACTGACTTTTGTCAGTTGGGCTATGTAAGAGATAGGAATGGTACTTATGTATTTTCTTTGTTTATTTTTGTTGGATATTCGTTGATAAGTGTGGTGTTATCATACCAGTTGTTGAAGATACCACATGGACCTGAGCATTTGTGACAAAAACCTATGATATTGGATCATCACCATTCTTGGAAACAGCTGTTTGTTTAGTAGAAGATGCATAAATGAAATAGCCAGCACATCTCCGAGGGAATGAAATGAATCCTTTTTGAATCCAAAAAAAAGTGATTGTTGAGGGTTTGTTCATTTTGGGCGCAAAAAACATTTTGAACTTGAGTTGGATATGAAACGAGTGATATCACCACAATAAAGCAACCACCCATGACAAACTATGACCTAGAAAGCGACCCCAAAGGGAGATTTGGTAGAGTATGTTGTTTACGCTGTTGATATTTCAACGAATGGCTGAGCTCTTTCGGTTAGTCTAACAAAGTGGTTCAAACTATTGTATGGGGTGCCGTCTATGAAGCAATAGAGTACAATACCAACCAACTCGTGTGCTGGTACAAAGTCAAAATACATCAAAACTTGTACAAAAAGCTGGAAAAAGTTATCCAGCCTTTTTTAAAAGCCAAACACCCTTCCTTACTTTTTATCTATGCCTTATGGGAGTCCACCACCCAGCAACATGAAAAGAATATGCTTGGTATCGATTTCATCACGCAAGCTACGAGCAAAATCACTTTGAAAGAATATCTAACAGCATTGAGACCACTGAAATTGGACGACTTGTTACTGTGGTCTTTTCAAATCGCCAGTGCTCTCAACTTTTTGCATTCCCAAGATGATGCTATCGTACATGGAAATGTGAGACCGGAAAATATTTTTTTCTCAATCGACATGCAACAGGTAATGTTGGGTGACTTGCTGTCTTCTTGGCTTTTGAGAGAGGTGACGGGGCCAATAAGGAGACAAACGAATGGCAGCATCGCTTTTGAGCAGCAGTCTTTTGTGATTTCCGAAGAATTGGGACAAGTCTGGGATGAAAAAGATGATGTTTTTGCTTTTGGACTGTGTCTATTCGAAATGGCATCTTCCATAGAGTCAAAAAAAGTGAACAACGTCGAAATCAAAGAACGCCATTATTTAGAAGACTTGGATGCAAGCGACTCTATAAAGGACCATCTAAAGAGGCTCATCAAAAGTTGTTTGGGACCCAAGGAAGTGAGACCTACAGCTAATGAAATTGTGAATGATTCATTATTTTATTATCAGAGACGGGATAAAAAAACTATGGGTCACTCAAATAGTGTGACCACTTGCATGTCGCCGGAACAAAGCGTCACAGATATATCGCCCATGGCCTCTTCGAAGCTTCAAGCACATGAAATCGTCGGTTCCCCTTATCATCCTTTCACAGATGTCGGTGCTCCTCGTAGTTTTGCCATTCAAAGAGATTCGCCATCCGGAATTCCAAGATGTTTGGTGGTGCAAAATCAAACCAAAGAACCCACTAAAGCAGTTGGTGATGCGCAGATAGAAGTATTGGCGAGTCCAGAGTCGAAGTACAACAATTGTGTTCGACTTAGTATTCAGATACCTATTGAAGGTTCTTTTAAACGAATAGAGTTCAATTTTGATCCTTTACTGGACTCTCCAGAATCGTTGGCTGAAGAGATGGTGATAGAGCTGAACCTTCATGCATTACAATTTGATGTCATTAAACAGGATATTGAGAAACATTTACAGAGAATTTTAGGCACGTTTCCTACTACTAGTACTACAAATAGTAGTTTGGATGACTGTCAAGTGCAACAGCAATCTAACCATCTAGAAAGCCTCGGCGAGGCGATTTCAGTTGATACAAAAGAAGAAAGCACGCTGAATCTAGTTAGGGATGTTTCTGTATCGACTGATAATATTTCGAGACAAATGTTTACAGAGTCCAGAACAACAGTAGATAGTGACAAAGATTCAAACCCGTTTACTGACATAGACTTGCACTTGTTTTGGGCTTGTATTCATTCAGGAAACAAACAACAAGCTGATTGCTATTTGCAAAAGAATCCTGCACTCGTCCATTTGAAAGATGAGAATCAAAGAACTCCTCTTCACATAGCAGCTGCTGAAGGGTATATGGAACTGGTGAAATTGCTTGTCTCTTATGGAGCACCGTTAGATGTTGCAGATAGATGGGGTCTGACTCCCATTTTAGAAGCAGTTGCGTCGAATCATCAAGCCATCCTTCATTTTTTAAGAAATCAAGTTCAACCCTATAGTCAAGTTAACCGGAAGATACCTTCATTTTATATGATTCCCAGTTATTATCCCATCTTTGATGCTCATTGTCACCTGACTGCACAGGAGTTGGTATCCATTATGTATGGTCAAGATGCCATTATTCTGGATACCAGTGATGAGTCCACCCAATCATCTATACTACATACTGGTACACCATCTCATGCATCATCTTCACCAGCTCTTACGGAATCATCTGATCAACAGCAGTTTAGTTCCCTACGTGAGAGCAGTGAGCAAGTTGGTATGGATACATGCCAAAAATTAAACAAAAGACCTGAAGATGAGAAAGATCATGCCTTGGAACTTCATTATGCTGAATTGAGAAGAATTGAAGAAGAATACAAGCAAAAAAGGGAACAGTTGCATCGTCGTTTTACAGAAGCCAGATCGGAAGTAAGAAGCAAATTGAAACAGGAACCATCGGTATCTACAAACAGTTCACTTGTATCACTATGAAAAGGCGTTTTCATTACATATGTATATTTTCAATAGGACTCAAGTTGTGTAGAATAAAAGATGAAAACTCTCCTCCTTTTTTGTTTTTAGGATTTTGGCCTCATGTGGTTGATCAGTCGGTTACAACTCACCAAGTCATCGTTGATGGAAAACGGGAGGTTGGTTCGTCGTCTACGACGTTTCTCCTCGTCTATGACTCAACAGACCACCGCTGTTCATCCCAAAGTCACCAGCGACACCGACGACACCGCTGCAGTGCATCCTAAAGTACAAAAGCTGGTGGACGAAATCATCGAATTGAATATGATCCAAGTGAAACAGTTGACAGAACAACTCAAGGTGACCTTTTCAAGTTTCTTCAGCATCTCACAACCTCACAACTGTATAGGAACGTTTAGGTGTCAGCGACATGCCCATGATGGCAGCTCCCACCATGTCGATGCCACAAGGAGTTGCCCCTTTTACAGAAACCAAAAAGGAGGAAGCACCCAAAAAGGAGGAGAAAACGGAGTTCTCGTTGAAATTGGAAGCTTTTGAAGCTGCTAAAAAGATCCAGGTCATCAAAGAAGTGAGAGCGTTAGCAGGTCTTGGTTTGAAGGAAGCGAAAGAGTTGGTGGAAGGGGTGCCCAAGGTTCTTAAAACAGGTGTATCCAAGGAAGAAGGTGAAAAAATGCGCGATAAGCTGAAAGAACTAGGTGCAACTGTAGTTTTAGAATAGGTGCTTGCTCTTTCCATAAGGCATAAAATGGTCTTTATCAACCTCTCTTTTCACTGCTGCTCGCTTTCCTCTTTCAAACTACCACCGTGCACTCTTGATCTTCTGGTCGTACACATAATAGCCACCAAAATAACAACCACAAAACAACAATATTCCGGGTAACATAGCGGGGAGATTATCCGATACCTTTCTCCTTGCTTTCGTCATGAGAAGCTTCACATCCGTCAGGTCAGCAAAAAGTTTCTGCTCATTGGGTGAAACAAAATATTCAATAACTCCCTTTATTTTATAAGGAGGTGCCTTGGGTGGCATTGTAGCATACAAAAAACAATATCGAGCAAAATAACGAATCTACCCAAAAGACAACAGGTCTGAGATAAACTCTGACATGCAAGCATGAATGTACTGACAAACAAAAAAACTATCATGTGACAAGTTGCCAAAACGCAAATGAAAAGGATTGGCAATAATGAGATGCAAGCCATAATGTAATTATCTATACGATAAAAATATCAAATAGGAAATTTACTCTTTATCACATCTTGGAAACTCAACTTTTATTATGGTGAAGATACATATATTAAAAACTTTAATAAAAATAAGATGTCAGCAACTCGCACTATCGTTTCGTCACTAGTCGGAAAGAGGCATAATTGAAAGTGCACATGCTAACTTTCGTAATCTGCTTCAAAATAAATTTATATGCTGGTCGTTATTTAACATTCTTAGAAGCCTTGAATGGCTATCTAACGTTGAATTTCAAAAACATAAATCATACAAGCATCGTATCAATAAAGCAATAAATTGTAAACTCACTTTTTGCAGCTCATAGGTTAACTTACTTTTGCTTTCTGGAGCGACAAGTAATTGTGCTTAAAAGTTAATTTACAAAACTTCCAATTTTGTACCTAGCATTTATTAAATTTTTTTTAAAAATAAAACTAAAATCAACACTCAAATAATTATTGCAAGAGATCACAATTTTGCCCCGAGAGGAAAACTAAACCCTTTTCAATTTAATATTTAATTGTGGCCTAAGCCAAAATTAAATTAATTTATTAAACTTTTTAAGTTACGACATGCTCCAATTTCCTTTCGAAGAGCTATTTTAGCTAGAACAAGTGGTCTCTCTAAATTGAAAAATTTGTCGTTCGACAGAAGCAACCAACAATTTTGGCTCCAGTCTTTTGCAGTGTTCTGGATTTCATTCGCGGTACAAATCGATAGAATTCTTTGTATTCCCAATACTTCTATATCCGAGAATAATATAGAATAGAAAATTAAGTTTGATTTTGTTTACAATTGTTTTTTCCTTCTTAGAGAGTATTTGTGGAATCTCAAAAAAAAATTTTTCTTCTTTTCTGCAATAACTGAATAAATTTATCTCGCTTCTCATCAAATCTTTTATTTTCGAAGCGGGCGTAATAACATCAATTTTCTTTGGAGGCTATGTTAAGTTGCACTGATAAGTTTAGTAGAAATTTGTGATTTTTCTGTTACAGATAGATGGTTATTTCTAAAACGATCCTACGCATTTTCAAGCTTAAGAGGTCCACACCTAATTATTTGATGACAGAAATCAAAGTTAGACACGATTATGTCTGGGTAAGTAGTGTTTACGGGTCTTCTAGTTGTCATAATTAAAGTACTTTGTTGAGAAGTAACGCACAAGACTTCAAGCAAAAACTTGAGAAGCAAATTTTAGCGGGACGAAGCGATGCTCAGAAAAAACCCGACTCTGCTCCTGAGGAGTGGGTGGTGAACGAACCCAAGCGTATCACAAAGCCACAAACGGAGGCGCAGAAGAAGCTGGCAGATCTCTTAAAGAGTAGCGTTCCTTCGAAAGAAAGAGTTTCGGACAAGTGAATGAACTATGAAAAGTTTCAGCTGCAAACAAAGCTGGTAGTTTATTATGCAAAATATAAAAACTTCCACCACGTGTTCAGCGATTTGCCTTTGCCACACGCTCTACTTCATCTTTCTTCTTTATGGCATATGAATTGGAAGAGCCCTTCGATGCATTGATTATTTCGTCTGCAAGGCACTCCGAAATTGTTTTCATAGAACGGAAAGATGCTTCCCTGGCACCGGTCGTGATCAAGTATAAGGCAACGTTTACTCTCCGCAAGGGAGAAACGTCAACTGCTTGCCTACGAACTGTACCGGCCGAACCAATCCTTGTAGAATCTTCTCGTGGACCTGCATTCATGACAGCTTGTACAAAAACCTTGAAAAAAATTGAATCCTAAACAATATCAGAATGTTTGCGACTATACCTGCACGGGGTTGGCATCCGTTAACAGGTGAATGATTTCAAAAGCCTGCTTAACGATCCTGACAGCCATCAATTTTTTCCCGTTATTTCTTCCATGCATCATAAGGGAGTTGACTAGACGTTCAACGATTGGGCACTGAGCTTTGCGAAAACGCTTCACTGCATATCTTCCGGCAGTGTGAGGTAAGTAAACTGCATACTTTTGTTTTACTGCGATGTAGTCGTGAAGTGACATGTCATTCACCTCGACGTCTTCAAAAGACCATCGGTTAAATAACTTAACCTCTGTCATCTGAACTCAAGACAAGGACGCAACACCGATGTCTTCAATTCGGCGACGTCGATAGTTGGGAAATGAATGCAAGAGGTAAATTGAAATGATATTAGAGTAGTTGAAGTTGGATTATTTAAATCGTTCTCTATCTATGCTGCATTCATTTATTAGGAAAATGCTTCAGGAATTTTCAATAAATCGTGCTATTTTTTAATTACGATTCTTTCTCTAATAGTATAATAAACAAAGTAGGACAAGTTGCGGAATAGCCTTGTTTGATCATTAAACTGTTATAATTGAGTGGACAGCTATTCTAACTATTGTTCCTGTCCTGTAGGATTGATAAGAATGCTTCATTAAAAGGAACAATTAGGTATTTGGGAAATTTCACTGCGTGGCCGTCGTTTGCTCTACAAATACAATCATGTCAGAGTTGATGTGGCTTCTTGTAAAAGGTCACAATGCCTTTCAAATAAGGAGAAAAGGGGTTACATTGTCAACGGAGAAAGGCAACTTGAAGGGCATCAACTCTTTCAAGTATTCTGGTCTTGCTCAATCGAAGGCCGTAGACATTCAGCCTGCAACCGAAACTTCTGGTATCGCTTACTCAAAGAAACGAACTAAGAAGGATGCTATTGGAAAACCTTCGAAGATGTTTCATACCAAAACTTTGAAAAAGGGATTCCCTCGCTGCACAAGGGTAGTTTTGAAGGAGCTCTCAACATACCGACCAGACCTCAAAAGGATCGCAATAGCAAGAGTTTCCAAAATTATGGCGATTCAGAAAATGAAGAGATTGGGAAAGAAGAGAAAGGTTAAGTTAGGACGATATTCGCGTTCGAAAAAGTAAAAGGAAATAGTTTGTTACAACGTCGACGGAAGACGTTAAAATTCACTTTCGGAAGTAAAGTATCCTTTGATTCTTAATTTTTGTTGTTAGTTGAGTTTTACGTTTTATCGTAGTGTAGCTTTCAACAGCACTTCAATTTTACTTTTATTGAAGCATAACCGCTGTCTCAAGTAACGTCAAATGTTAATTACTCACGGATGGAATACGTGCCAAGTTTGCACATCACTTCTTTTTGTAGTTACTCGGAATGACTCGTACAGTTCTGAGAGGTGAATAGAACCTGTTAGGACGTGACAGTTGCAGCTCTGCACAATTTTCAACGTAAAATAGTCAGAATATAACATAACAAGAAAAAACTTTACTCTTAAGTGACATATTCAAGCAAAATATCCTTCCAGATGATATTCCCTTAAATACTCAGTTTGAGTTTCTGAGTTGAAGGTAAAAAGTAGAAGCCATCGTCTAAACTGAAAGAAAACAAATTTCGAGAAAGATATTTTGTACGGCTTCCTCCACTAAAAACTTCCGCTAGTTCTGGAAGATGATGAAAATTCTTAGTCGTTGTTAAAACAACTTGTAGTACCTATATTTTGGCTACTTGATTCTCTCCCAATTCTGACTCTGCGTAGGCACATTATTTGAAAAACCTGAAGAAATCACTTCAGTTGATGGATGAGGTCCTATCTGAGATGGACTCGGTCCTATCTGTAGATGGAACTCGAGACTATCACAGGCAGAAGTGGACACGACACAGGAGAAGTTACTGGATTCGATGGACTCGGTCCTATCTTAGAAGGACTCGGTCCTATCGTTAGAAGGACTCGAGACGTCACAGGAGAGTTGTACTGGAGACGATCACAGAAGAACTAACTGGAGATGAAGCTTGAGGTCCTATCTGAGATGGACTCGGTCCTATTGTTGGTTGTACTGGAGACGTCACAGGAGAAGTTACTGGAGTTGATGGTTGAGGTCCTATCTGAGATGGACTCGGTCCTATTGTTGGTTGTATTGGAGACGTCACAGGAGAAGTTTCTGGATTTGATGGTTGAGGTCCTATCTTAGAAGAACTTGGTCCTATTGTTGGCTGTACTGGAGACGTCACAGGAGAAGTTACTGGATTTGATGGTTGAGGTCCTATCTTAGATGGACTCGGTCCTATTGTTGGCTGTATTGGAGACGTCACAGGAGAAGTTACTGGATTTGATGGATGAGGTCCTATCTTAGAAGGACTTGGTCCTTTTGTTGGTTGTACTGGAGACGTCACAGGAGAAGTTACTGGATTTGATGGTTGAGGTCCTATCTTAGATGGACTCGGTCCTATTGTTGGTTGTACTGGAAAAGTAACTGGAGTTGATGGCTGAGGTCCTATCTTAGATGGATTCGGTGCATTATTTGGTACTGAAGGTTGAGGGGTATTTTGAGACTTTGGTGTTGGTGCTTTGGGATAAGTTGATACAATTTGAGTTGTTGAGGGAATACTGGAAGTGTAGTGACCGTTTGAGTAATTTTGGACTGTTAAGGGTTTGTTGTTATTCGTCATTTGTTGTTCCTCGTTTGCTTTTTGACCTGTAGACGTTGATGCAAATGAAGGCGCCTCATTATAACTGTTCGGTTTGCCAGTTCCTGAATTTCCGTACTTATTGGGAAGTATTTCAGTGGATGGAATACCGTAGTAACTGCTGGCTTTCCCTGCACTCATAGTTGCGGTTGAATAGCCGTAGGTTTGCGGCTCATAATATGTGTACATTGTATTGGAGTAGTCTGGTTGATTCTTTTCATTTGCACTCTCGGTGTTGACGTAGGAGCTTGGATGTTCTGAGTATTGTGGGAGTTCACATGTCACCGTAAGCAAATCCTCCTCTGTTATGTGACAACACAGGTATCGGCAGGTGTCGTTGTCCGTCGAAACGTCAATCGTTGTCCTGCAGCAGAAATAGTACCCTTCTTTGTTGTTGAGACAACTCAAGTTATTCAACAGTACTTGGTTTCCCCATCGGTTTACACTTGGAGAGGAATTTATGTCGTAGGCGTTTGAACAGTTCATATAAAATCCGTCATGTATCATTTTGCTTTCACACGACTGTGAACTGTTGCAGAGGGACTCGACGATTTTAGTAGTATCACTGATTTCAACGTAGTAGCATTCAGGAATGGTAGAGTACGATACTGTTGAGTACTCTTGAGCTGCTCCTGTAAGTGTTGTTGAACTGTAATCGTACTTTGGAGTAGCGGTAGGGAAACTGAGGGAACCTTTGTTTCCATTGAAAGAACTGAGTAAACTTCCAGAAGCACTTGCTGACGTCTCATACGGTTGTCGTTTGTAACTACAGTTGTTTCTATATTAGTTGATCACAAGCTGGACTCTTTTATACTTACATTTTGTAATGCTGTATCCTTAAGTTGATTGGTATTGCATTTGCTAGTACAAGTAGAGCAAATAACAGCACTAAGATAATCTAATAGTTTTGATGATACACATCGTCTCTTTGCAGGAACCAATTGTATCAGCAAGCAGTTTCATGTCGTCTCTCAGTAAAGCAAGAGAAACCGCCATGCAGCCAATCGAACTGTGCAGGGATGCAGAGAAAGGGCCATGTAGCCAATCGACACTTTGGATGGCTCCTGTGCATTGCTGCGTTCACGTTTCGCATCAAATAATATCACAACAAAAAAAATGGTGCATTGTGATTGGATAATTTAAGTCGTTTCGTTCGCAACGGCCATGGGAGATGATGCACGTGTCTTCGACGGTGGCCTGGCGTGCACTTACCTGTTGTGGTGTAAACCCATCATAGGACTTGTTGTGTGTCCGTCCTGGTTATAGCTATGAACTCGTTGTTCCTATACCTGTTGGACTCAACTATTTTTCTTAAGAAACGAGGTCCAATATATAAAGTTGGGATAGAATCAATGAGAGTTTAGTTGTTATGAATTAACTGCCTCGTATTTAATGGGTACTTATCTATTTTAAACAAATAAAGTGTCATTAGTAACGTTGGTAAATGGTTTTTTCACAAGATAGTAGTTTGTTGTTCCCAATAAAGTGCTTTGGAAGATACAAGTTCATATCTGGCAGCTATCGCCGGCGGTGTCAACGCGATAGTATGTCCTCATTTTCCATCGGAGAGAATCTGACAAGGCAGGTAGACAGAACAAGTGGTCTGGGAATTGAAGCCGAAACAAGAAGCACAAACCTTTATTTTGTAACGTTTCTCAATGTTTCACCCTTTTAATACCAAACTGGTGATGCTTTTGGACCACTAGGCGAACTTGGTCCACTAGGAGCACCTGGAGAGGAAGGTCCACTAGGCGAACTAGGTCCACTAGGAGGAGTAGGTCCACTAGGAGCACCTGGAGAGGAAGGTCCACTAGGCGAACTAGGTCCACTAGGAGGAGTAGGTCCACTAGGAGCACCTGGAGAGGAAGGTCCACTAGGCGAACTAGGTCCACTAGGAGCACCTGGAGAGGAAGGTCCACTTGGCGAACTAGGTCCACTAGGAGGAGTAGGTCCACTAGGAGCACCTGGAGAGGAAGGTCCACTTGGCGAACTTGGTCCACTAGGCGAACTTGGTCCACTAGGAGCACCTGGAGAGGAAGGTCCACTTGGCGAACTAGGTCCACTAGGAGGAGTAGGTCCACTAGGAGCACCTGGAGAGGAAGGTCCACTTGGCGAACTTGGTCCACTAGGAGTAAGTCCACTAGGAGCACCTGGAGAGGAAGGTCCACTTGGCGAACTTGGTCCACTAGGAGTAGGTCCACTAGGAGGAGGACTTGGAGAGTGAGGAACAGTCGTCTGTGTCGAGACTGGTGTTGAAACTGGTGTCGAAACCAACGTCGAGACCAACCTAGAGCTGTTGCAAAGCAATCGGAAGCCGGGGTATGCCGGAGGAACGGCGAGCGAACCACGTGCGACCCACTGCTACCTTCACTAAGAGAACTGACACACTGACTCGTATTTGAGTTGAGTAGCTACAATCAGTGGACTCACTCACGAGGCTATACTGGTAATTGCCTGCGTCACCACTGCTAGAGCCTTGTTGAGAAACACTTGATGTGATACCACTGGAAGAAGTGGATAAGCTTCCAGAGGCAGATCCAGACTCCTCATTCTGTTGACGTTGATATCTATGTTCTTTAAGTTGACAGGAAGTGTTGTTTTAGTTGTATTACTTACTTTTGATTATATTGTACTTTCAAGTTGAAAGGGGCCGCATTTGCTAAAACGATAATAGCTAGCACCAGTATAACACCAGTAGATAGTTTGGAACGCACCATGGTTTTTATCTCAAACAGTTGAAAATGAGGATGATGGAGAGTGCATTCTTTTTAAACCAGTTTTCCTCGAATTACGTGTTGCCTGCTTACTAGTAGAATAGGGTGCCATGTTGTCAATCGACACATCGGCAATTGGCAGGACCACACGCTGGCATGACACGTTGATGATTGCTCCCGATTGGTCAACATATACCATTCATTTTTGCTGTTTCACTTTCGAAACGACACGTAACTTCACGACCCGCTACATATGAATTTTTTAATTTTAATAAATAATTTCTGATTACTGAACTGCCTTTCTTAGTCGTAGCTACAAACTAAAATATTCTTAGAAATGCATTTCTCGATGATCTGTTCATTGCGGTACCTTCTTATTGTCTTTTAGACTTGAAGCAGTACGTTGTATTTCGTTGAGGCTGTTGTTTTTAGTCTCTTCTCTTTTGGCGTCGGATCTTTTCACGACAACATCTTCTTTGTCACAATCCTCTTCGCTAGGACGCTATTTTGAGTTTCATGGTCGAGATGAGAAACAAATTGTGCTCTGACTGTGTTGAAAAGCAAAAAGAATAAATGAATTGATATTCTATTCAAACGATAAATGAAAAAGTTGAGAATAATATTTCCATCCTTCTTTACTGATGTAAAAGCTGAACGAACAGCTTAAAAAAGAGTATAGTTCTAAAATGTGATCCTCCTATTTAAAACTTGAATAAATCCTCTTCTTCATATCCCATATCTATCAGTATGGAATGCATTGCCTTGTTCATAGGAGGTGGTCCACAACGCAATACCTAACAGGATGCTGAGCAGCCAACTCAACCATTGCAATTTCAACCAACCATTTTCTCTCCTCGTTGAGGCATTCCTATATGTTGCTCAATGTGTTCTCGAGTAACGAAACCTACTCCTTGTCTCCAGTTCTCCGGTGGCTAGTTCAACTCTTTAGATGAACAGAATGGCACTCTAGAGTTCGCTTACCTGATTCAAAACAAAAAATACTCGAAATCGAGAATGATTTTTGGCAAACGATTCCAACTCGTCTTTCAAAAGAATATCATCGATCGTGACGTTGGCAAAAATGAGACGAATCACAGTTGTTTCTTGTGGGTCGCTTAAAATAGCTTGAATCAACTATACAGCTTGTGAGAAGAGACTGCATTAAGTTTGCCAGTTACCTGATACATCGGAGTTATCCCTGTGCCACCTGCAATCATACCGATACACTTTCTCATATTGCGAGAATAGGTAAACTTTCCTTTTGGCCCACGTACCCATAAACTATCACCGAGTTTTAAGGAATCGAGGTATCTCGACATGGTTCCATAAGGAGCTGGATACACCTTCGAGAGTAGTTGAGACTGTTTAAAAAATAAAAAGAATAGCGCTGTACCTTGATGAGTAACTCGAAATATCCTTTGGTGTCTTTGGGCGAAATAGGGGTATACGGTCTCGATACTTCCTTATTATCCACCACAGCTTTTACGGAAACGTGATTTCCCAAAGGCAAATTCAATATTGTCTCAGGATCAGCAAAAGCTAAACGAAACTTTCTGGTATTATGGGAAACAATAGTTTTGTCAACCAGAAGAAACTCTCTATACTCCACGGGATCCAGTGGCTCGTTGGTTCTCTTTCTCCTTTGGAATCCAATATAAGAAGCTGCACCAAGTAAAATACCTAACAGTAGTGAGAACACAATAGTGTTGGAACTGCTACCTAAAGACACAAGTTGTTTAATGCTGTCCATATATGGTTTAGGCGTTGCTATCAAATCTGAAATCCGCTCTCCAAGCTCGGTCATGCGTTCCTCATGCGCTGAGTCCACAGGACACTCTTCCATCACTAGAATGTAAACGGCTCACTTTTTCTTCCTATTAACTGGATGATAGAAACTATACGAAGGAACAATGATTTAAGAAAAGAATGTTACTTTCAATTTGCGTATATAATAACAGAAAAAACCGTTACTACTTGAATGATTGATTTTCAGCAATATTCAAACATTGTGAAAACTTTGCGTTTGTTCATCGAGTAAATTATAAAGGAAGAAGAAATGATATTTGTTCTCTCTCCGATACGCGAACAGTTGCACTCCTCATTTTTGTGCACGTTGAGCAAAGTAGGAAATGTTTGGTCACAACTAATGAAAATGACATTTCAATGCCAGTCGATTCTCATTTACACTAGGATTTTCAACTTTGGATAACCTTTTCAAGGCAAAGCTTCAATGGTTGGTCTCCATAGAAAATGAAAACTTTATTCATGCAAATGAAAAGAAAACTCATTCCGTCTCTATAACGCAACTTGTTCTGTATCGCTACTTGATGGCAATGATGATGTAGTTTTGATGAGACTAGCAAACCATTTCTTCCTTCCTTTCCAGTTGACTCGAATGACGACTTGGAAACGATATTCTTTGTTTCTTCCAAAGTCAAACATGTGGTTTCTGGAGCAAGCAACCAAAATTAGAACCAGCCAAGGATTGTGATACCATCACAAAAGCCTATGCCTGGATTTGTCATACTTTCAAAATTCCTCAACATAACTTTGGTTGCAGTAAAAATGAAACTCATATTAGCTAATGTCGACTTTAGATACAAGTCTGATCGATCTCCGAGTTGATAACCCAAGGATTAGGTCCTAAAGAAGAGCTCCAAAACAGTTGATAAAGCACAACTTCGACAGTGTATACAGCTATTCTAGTAGTTAAACCAGAGGTTGAGAAATTCAATCCAACAATGATAATACTTGCGAGTGTTCCTAGTAACAACCCTAATGCAATAGTGGAAAAGAAAAAAGAACCTCCTCCTATCCTACTCAAATATAATGCATCTTGTGCTGAAACTCCAGCTTTCTCATAGATGGTAATGAGATAATACATCATTGCAATGGCACCTGAAAATTGTTGAAAGACAAACATCATAATACCATGAATAGCTGCTTTTCGACGATGAGGAATAATAAAGAAATAAAACCAGATCATTTTACTTTTCGCTTGAGTGAATTCTTCTTCAACTACTACACTTTCCATTTTACAAAATTCCACCTTTTCTTCTGCAACATCGAATCCTCTTATATATTTCCAAGTATCATAACTGGTCAATCTCTTCTTCTTGTGCATCATCCAACTTGGATTTTCTGATAAGAACAAGATATCTGTTCCAAGAATAGTAGAAAAAACGAAAGAGAAGAACCAAACATGAATGTGAAGAAAGGTTACACTGAAGACATAGCTAACCAACTCTCGAGGCCTCCTCCTCGTCATTTCTTTGCTGGACATTTGGAACTATATGGAGGCACTGTTATGTATTCCATTCCAACTCTCAAACCTAATATTATTATTTTTGTTGCTATTCCTGTCATTACAATTCCAAAGGATGAAGCATTGGCTTCTAAAATAGCTCCAGCTATATACAATATACATGAAATAAATATGCTAAACCTTCTCCCTTCTAATTCATTGACAGGCATAGCACTAGAAATGATGAATAAGTATGTATATACTAGAACAACAAAAAGCGACTTACCTTGGTGCACCATCCTATCTCCCAAGTGAAAAGCCACTTATCACTTAAGATTGTTCTAAAGTTTTTCAATTCATATCGACCTTTACATAGAGAAGTGCTCCACTAACGAGGTTCAAGTCTATTCGCACCAAAAGTCCACCAACGCTCGCAAATCCTACTAAGAACCAAAAATAAAGTATTAACCATTTTTAAAAGTACCCGACTTGGCTTTCAACCCAACATTCCGTGTTTATTTCCTCCAACTTTTGGATAGTTTCTTTCCATTCTTCTTGTTCTTGCTCAGAAACTTGTTTCTTGTTTATACTTTCTTTTATCTCTAACACAATCTCAGAATCATTCCCTTCTTTCGATGTCTTGGTTTCATCGTACATATCAATCAAGCTGCTGTCCATATTATTCTTCAGTAGTTCCCCATAGCTTGGGAGTAGCTATCCTTGAAAAGGAATCATGTTGTGTTATTATTCATTGGACTTGCAGCAGAATTCTGGATATCTTTGAAAAGGACTGCAGTGAGATGATGACGTGGACAATGCGAATAATAGACATATTCAAATCATAAGTTGTTTGAAAACGCTCTTTTTACTTCCAACTATCTTATTCAAAACAATATAACAAAGCTTGTTTAAGCAGCTTTATAAGCCAACGCATTCACTTTGCAACGATATAAAAATTGTTCTCTTGCTTTTTCTACGTTTTCAGCTTTACCTTTCCAAGTTTGTAAACAAGTGGCTTGGAGTGCACGACCATAACAAAATGTCAATTGCCAAGGTTGTTTGGTCATTTTCTATTTCACAACCAATATAGTCCACTATTCGAACCAAGAAATAATCCTAAACTTACCGCTTGTCTATGAATAGCTTCCAAATGAGTAGTAGCTTCTTGTTCTGTTTGACCTCCTGAAAGAAAAGCAATACCAGGAACCGAAGCAGGAACCGAATCCAACAAAGTATCCAAAGTATATTTGGCAACTGTGGAAGGATCAGGTTTGGACTTGGCACTCAATCCTGCTAATACCATATTGGGTTTGGCTACCACTCCTATATCGAATGATTTTCATTCCAACGTGAATGGATAAGATTCCTTTCTTCTTACCTTGCAAGTATACTTGATGACGTTTCAGAGAAGAATATATTTCTTCCAATACCATTTTGGATACTTTGGCACAAGTCTCAATGGTATAACTTCCTTCCAATAATACATCGCTTTCGATAATAGGAACCAATCCATATTGTTGGCAAATAGCTGCATAACATCCCACCAACTCTGCATTGGTACTTATAGCTATGGCAGAAGGACTAATATCATCCACAATACGAAAAGCTGGTCTCCATTTGGTAAACTTGGCACCTTTTCTCTGATAAGAAGCACACTGGGTACTCAAACTATCCAATCCTAAAGTGATGGTCTCTTGTGTTGTGCCTGGCAAGATATCGAATCCTTGGTCCACAGTTATGCCTGGTAATATTCCTTTTTCTAATAAAACATCCACAAAACGTTTACCAGTAGAGTCCTAATCAAAAGGAGTGTAAACAAAGGAATCCTGCTTCGTGTGCACAAATCATAGAATACTTGCTTTTTGTTCAAAAGTTTCGCGATGGAGAATAGCAGCAGCTACATATTGTTCCAATCCATGGGTTCCATACAATAGTTCACGATAAGTCCTTCTCGTTTCTTCATTGTTGGCAACTCCTAGTTGTTGAAACTTGGACTCTAACAATTCGGGTGGTTCATCCGAAGCTAGGATACTAGAGATAGAATAAGAAAAAGGAATAATAGTTTTATAGGAAACTTACCCTTTTCCAGGTGTCACCATATAGTCGGCTATCTTCTTCAACTCGTCCATCCTATTCAACCAAGAAAATTCTTTCAAGATATTCTCACAAACAAGGAAATGCTTAGATCGTTGTCCCCGTCCAAGAGACAGAACAAGATAAGAAGAGAAGGAAGAAAGAAAGAGGAAGTGGTTTGTCTGGCTTTGTAAAATTTTTCGGTTTCAATGAATCAACCTAAGAATAACCTTATAGGTATTCATGGATATAATCTAGTTGGTTGTTGGGATCGTACACATTGTGAAAAAGCTCTCAAAGTGGCTTCCCAAATAGGCTATTCTCTAGTAGAAGTACCTGTTATTGATCCCCTATTTGATACTCAAGCGACCAAAGAACTGGCTAAGAAATATGGTTTACAGTTGTCCTGTTCTGTTGGATTATCGGAAGACACAGATATTAGTAGTTTGGATGAGTCTGTGAGGAAACAAGGAGAACAAGTATTGATGACAGCAGTAGAAAGAGCACATACTATTGGCTCTTCTATCGTTTGTGGAGTTATATACAGCAAATTGGGAAAATATCATCGAGCTGCAACTAGACAGAATGTGGAAAATAGTGTGGAGATATTGAGAAGGGTGGCACAAAAGGCTCAGTCTTGGGGAGTGCAACTAGGACTGGAAGTATGCAATAAATATGAAACCAATCTAATCAATACAGCTGGAGATGCCTTGAAAATGATCGAAGCCATTGGAATGCCCAATGTTGTAGTCCATCTGGATGCCTATCATATGAATAGTAAGTATGAGACTGACTGGATAAGTTTAGATAATGGAAATCATTTTTCTAGTTGATGAAAATGATCCTATTGCAGCTATTTACAGTTGTCATAATCGTTTGGGATATTTTCATATTGGAGAATCTCATCGTGGCTATTTAGGAACTGGAAATATTTCATTGAGAAATATGTTTCGTGCATTAGCTCAAGTGGGATATTCGGGTCCTTTGGTATTTGAATCTTTTTCTAATGCAATTGTGAGTCCTTTTGTCACAGAAGCATTGGCTATATGGCGTAATCAATGGGAAGATGGAGAAGAAGTAGCTAAACATGCTCTTGCCTTTGTACAATCCGAATGGTTTGCAGCACAGAAATCCAAAACCACACCACTTTTATCTTATCGGACTTGAAATTCTTCTTCAGTGTTGTGTTGTTTTATAAAGAAGAATGAAAAGAAACTTTGTCATGCAGTCTTCGTTATTCTCCTTGTGTTTTCCTTGGTTATTACTTTCTTTGAGTATTCAGTGTTTGCTTATTCCAAGTTACAAAAGTACAGATATGGATGTTCATCGATATTGGAAAGCTTTGACTTATTCTTATCCTATTCAAAAGTGGTATTCAGATACAACTTCTCAGTGGACTTTGGATTATCCTCCTTTGTTTGCTTGTTTGGAGGTATGTATGTAGGAGGACTTGAGATTGGCATAGAATAGCCCTTTGAGTTTCCATTCTTAGTGGTTTCTTGCACAACTCGTAGCTATTGTGGATAAGCACTTGGTGCAATTGGATCAGCTACAAATTACCACACTCGTTGATGT
>NW_005178434.1:0-67292 GCF_000341285.1 Galdieria sulphuraria
TATTTCAAAGTCAGCGAAATCTGCACTAGGCATCACTGCTTGTTTGTTCATCAAACAAACGGCAAAATTAGAAGATCAGTTGTCACCGTCGTGAAGGAATATTTCAATAATGTGATACAGCTGAGCAAGGTTTACTAGAGTCGGTCGACATACTCTTTGTAGAAGTCGAGTATTTGCGTATTTTACCCCTTCAACAGCTCTGGTAAGTGCTTTAAATTCATTTCACCGCAATATACCAAAGCGATTTTTGGAATGTGGTTTATTCTCTATGCCAATGCAAACAATGCTGGTTTAAAGTATACTTTTATTCAAACAAAACGCAACAGTGACATGCCTCCATCATCTTAATTAAACAGTCTACGTCTATCCGTCCTTCACTGGCTCACCTGAATGACGACGTAATTCTTCTTCTCTTGCTCTTGATAATGCCACAGCTTTATCATAGGGTGAAATAAGAGGAGTATTGGATACAGGCAAACCCAACAACTTTCGAAGACTTCTCCAACCTGAACGGATATGATACCATGCTATAGTAAATAGTCCTTCTTCGAATACGACTTTCATTTGTTCCAAGGTATATCCTTTGGTTTCAGGAAGGAATAGAAATTGCATTAATATTCCTAAAAAGTTAAAACCTGCATAGAAACCAAATGATCCTTGTGGTCCCCATGCAGCTTCCATCGAAGGCCAAGAGAAAGAAAGTGCAAAGTTGAAAGCATTCACAAAAAATGTGGTAACCAAAGTTCCTGCTGCACGTACATAAGTAGGAAATACTTCTGCACAGAAGGTCCAAGGCACTGGACCTGCACCAGGAGAATAAGCTACGATGAAGAATATAACTCCAATTATAAAGAATGCCAAGTTCACTTTGCGATCTCCATAAAAGGAAAATAATACCATCAATAACATTAAAAACATAATTGGAAAAGTGACCAATTGTAATGTTCTTCTCCCATAGCGATCAATAGTAAAGAATACTATCGGAGTAGCCATCATATTCACAAAACCTGGAAATAAACTAACTGCAACAGAATCGCGTGAACTCATATGAATGTTCTCTTGAAAGACAGTGTCAATATAATTCATAAAAACATTCATTCCACTCATTTGTTGAAACAACATTTCCATGATGCCAACCAAAACAGCTCTCCTCAAGAAAGGGAGTCGAATCAACTCCAACATCAAATTTTTGCCTTCTTGAAGTCTTTCATCTTCTTCAATAGATTTCTTAATACGAATGAAATCCTTTTCAGCAGTTTCTGGATAAAGTCGAAGTTTCATTAAATTACGCTTAGCTTCTTCCAATCTGCCTCTTTTGATTAACCATCTTGGAGATTCTGGAGCTGTCCATACAAGAAACACTTCAATGATAGAAGGAACCATAGGAGCTCCAATCATAATACGCCAACCTGTTACTTTATAATCCACCCAAACAAATATCACGTTCACCAAATAGCCAATAAAGATGCCAATAGTAATTACTTGCTGATATAGAGATACTATGCCACCTCTAATACTCGTAGGAGCCATTTCTGCGAGAAATACAGGTGCAGTCTC
Organism: Galdieria sulphuraria; assembly: GCF_000341285.1. Taxonomy (NCBI): domain Eukaryota; phylum Rhodophyta; class Bangiophyceae; order Galdieriales; family Galdieriaceae; genus Galdieria; species Galdieria sulphuraria. The sequence continues at coordinate 1,558 of NW_005178434.1, forward strand.
TCCAATAATACCATAAGAAATGCCAACTACCAGACGCCCAGGAATAAATACTTGCCAAGAAGGAGCAAGTGCTTCCCATAAACAGCCACCTGTAGACAAAATGGCTGCTACATATATAGAGAACCTTCTTCCAAAATAAGTATTGGTGTATAATGCAACAAATACTCCAATAAAAGTACCAAAATAAATACAAGACACCATAACTCCAACCAAATTGGTTCTAGAAGAAATATGAAAGTGTGGTTTGTAACCTACTTGTGCTCCACTGATGGCAGAAATATCAATACCATAGAACAATACTGCAACAGAAGCTACAAATACGGACCAATAAAATACTTTGGTTTGTTTCCATGGATGAAGTTTTTCTTCTTCTGTTAAATATTCATCATCCAAATCTTCAACAGTTTCTTCTTTCCAGTTTTCGTTTTCTGTTTCTGTATATATGTTTGCTCTTTCCTCTGTAAACAAATTTTCGTTAGCCGACATACTCATAGCAATCAATAAAACTGAAAATGAGCCCTCGTCCTTTAAGAGAGTGAGATAATATCCAATTCAATGGACAAAACATTTTGGGTCGCTTTATACTTCTCTTCGTTTCATTGTGTCCGATAGACAATGGCCATTCTCTATTCAGAAGGATTATGTCATTTGGACTTGAACTCGTGAAAAGCATTCTATTCAGAACGGGACAACTGCTCGATAGTCATTATACATGTCCACTTGTCTACTTTTATAAAACAACACATTCGGAATTTATTGGATAGTAAATTATTTTGTAGGGTCAACTGCCACTTTGATAGAATTCTTTCCTTCGTTGACATACTGAATACCTTGAATGATATTGTCTAAACTCAATCAATTCATGAGTGAAAACCGTTCAACAGGACTTTTTCGACGAAGAATTATATGAATAGCCACTTTATATATCCGTTATCTCCACTGCAATGGGATTTAAGGGTCCATTCAACAGAAGTCCTATCTTTGACAATCGCAAACTCCAGAATTCTTTCATTTTTCCGAATAAGGTTGAGACTTTGTTCTTCAGTTTTAGGGTTTCCAGTAGCTTCTAAATGACAATTACATCCATTTCCATCTGTCAATTCCTTAAAACCATTCTCACGTTAGTGTTGCGAGGAACCAACAAGGTTTCTTCTGTCTCAATGAAACAGGGAATTCAGCCAATCAAGCTCTGAAATTCTTCAACGTTGAAAGGCTGAAAGGATAGAAGATGATGCATTCCCTGAATGGAATTGTGTCTTCAAAGCTGCAACATTGGCTAACGGGTGATCAACTCCACCTATAAACACTAATATCAGAAATAGGCCACTGAAGAATATCTTAAAGAAGTAAATTTACCAGAGGAAGCTTCAATACTCGGATATGATATCGCGATGATTCAAAATGACCCAGTCTAAATGTATAATCTCAACTAACATTTCTAGAAAGATCGTTATGCTCATCCATAATGGCCTTTTTAGAAATTTTACATCAGTCTGAATTGAGAATTTGACAACCGTCGCCAGCGGTATACTTTTCTCAGTTATTCCTGAGTCTATCAATTAATTCCATAATGGTCACTACTTGAGAATACTGAAAACTTCTATAAGATTCTTGTGAGGATATTTAAGACCAAAAATTTTTAAACTATCTTTATTGGTTCACACAAATTGTTTCTCAAAACACTAAAACAATTCAACCCAAATAATGCCCAAAGAGGCAAACAGATATATTTCTACACTTTTTCTCAAGTCTTCAGAATTTTAAAGTACTCGAAAGTTATATTAGTGCTTCCAAAAGCTGATGCCACCTTGTTAACGATAACTTTCCTTGTATTATCTTTCCACGAAAGATTAACCTCAGCTCTTTCTTTTTCAACACTTTGGAAAGCTTTAGAAAAAGTGCCATTTGACACGTCTAAGGATAGTCCACCAGCCATTCTCTTGAAAAGTACAACGACTCGTACAACACTTTAGCACTTTAATAACTCTTCTAAAATTTACACTATTTTCTCAAAACAATAAAGATTGTACTTGAGGCGTTCGTAGGGAAGTTATGAGCCCAACACTGCAAACTCTCCCTTCAAACATTTGGTGAGGAAACCAAGGTCTAATAAAGAAATGCTGAAACAATAGGATCAACCTGGTCTGCAGAAGATGGAGGAGACAGAGTTTATACAAATGAGACATCCTTCCGGAGTGAAAAGTTCGAATCTGAAAACACAATACTCTCTGACCGATAGTATATCAAATATATGTGAATTTGTATAAATATCTGGAGTAGAAGTAACCTTTCCTCAGTTACATTTGGTGAGAGCTACTGCGTGTGAAAAAAGGAAACCGATGAAACAAAGGAGTTCTGAACAGTTGCCTAGCTTTGAACACGAACTACGAAATTCGGTGGTACTCCTTTTTTGCCACAAGTTGTAAACGATAGTTTGAATAGCAAAGAAAGGCATTTATTTAAATAAATTCATTGTCCTTGTATTGCTCCATTTCAAGCAAACTTTTATATCAACAACCTTTTCATTATATAGAAAGAGTTGACAATCTTGAACTTTTCTAGACCTTGGAATCAAAAACTTTGGCTATTTGTCCATTTCTCTTATCCTTACTCTGAAAAATAGAATATAGAAAACTCTTCAGCTTTTGTTTATTCAAAGATGTTTTCCTATTTTGGTGGATAACCAATGACTTTACTAACTCTTTTGTCATGTTCCTCTTTTTTTAAATTCTCATTTGAATAGGCTAGATAAAATAGAATTCTGATTTGTGACTACAATAAATAAAATACTTGATAAAGGAGTAAATAGACACTGTGATGTCTTTATTGTTCTCTATCCAAGTTTCAAAAATGGAATATCTTCAACAAATGATTCTCACTGATGGAAGATAAAATGAAATACTCTTCAATTCTTAATTTGTACTTTTACGATGAAACTTTAAGCTATTCAAAAACAAAAGAGCATAATTTGTTTAAATGAAGAGTTGTAGTAGTAGCACCAAACGAGACTAATGAAATTGCCATTCATTCCGTGAAAAGGTCGGCAAAGGGCAGTCTGATAGAAAATGGATTCTTCTTATCCGACCCTGTGTAGTTGGCTTAGAGACTTTAGTCGAAATTCTGTTGCCTTGAAAGATTCCACATTTATTTGTAATCAAGGAAGTACAAGGTTTACATTTATCAACGATTACGTAGTTCGTTGTGAACTTGGCAAAAGATTGGAGCAAGAATACTTGTTTGAAGACAGATCGTCTTTTTCTTTTTTAAACAGAAACAGTGGGAAGAAGGTATCTTTTCAGGTGCAAGCAATAGAAGAGGAGAAGCTCTTTTTGGAAACTGAGTTTTTTAAACTATCATATAAACCTCAAAGAGATTGCAATGACTTTAACGGTATTCGAATCTCAACTCTGTCTGTATTTAGACTCAAGTTTATTCAGGTCAGTTGTTTATCCAATTGAAAGGTTCTGAAAACGCACAGTTTTGTCCTTGTACTGTGGAACAACACTCAAAGCACAACTTGGGAGGTACTTGTCGAACTTTGGATGAAGCAAACGGGTGGAAAGTATGCAATTGGAAAGGACAACCTATTGCGCCCGATGTAGATTTGGGTATAGGTATGATTTCCTCCAAAGGTTTTGTGGTAGTCGATGACTCGAACACTCCACTGTTTGATGAGAGTGGTTGGCCTATTTCTTCTTCACAAAGAAATAATATTTGTGATATTTATATATTTTGCTATGGCTCCGACTATAGAAAAGCTTTGCAGTTGTTTTGTCAAGTATCAGGAAGAGTGCCATTGATTCCTCGTTACATTTTAGGGAATTGGTGGTCTCGATATTGGCGTTATTCCGAAGATGAATTGAAAATGCTTATCCAACAATTTGAAAAGTATAGATTGCCATTTTCAGTTTCTATTTTGGACATGGACTGGCGTAAGTAGTATTCATTTACCTCTTTGTTGATATTTATGATTTGATAGATATTGTGGACTGCAAATTGCATGATTTTCAAGTTTTTGGTTGTCATCCAGGATGGACAGGATACACATGGAATAGAGAATTGTTTCCTAATCCTGCAGCTTTGATTGATTGGCTTCATAAGAAGAATTTAAGAGTTGCTTTAAATTTACATCCTGCAGACGGTGTTTGGCCTCATGAAGAAGTTTATCACAAGTTTGCCATTTCGATGGGACTATCGGAGAAAGACATCGAAAAGAATAAACCAATTCCATTTGATATTACCAATCCATTATTTACAGAGAATTACTTTCGGTTATTGCATCATACACAAGAAGAAGAGAATGGAGTTGATTTTTGGTGGATGGGTAAGTTTCATATCTAATGAAAGTGTTGAAATGGATTAAGATATTGAACTGTGTAGATTGGCAACAAGGTACGAAAACTTCTCTAGAAGGAGTTGATCCGTTATTTGTCTTGAATCATTTTCATTATTTGGATCATGGAAGAGAAAAAAGTCGTAGACCTTTTATCTTTTCAAGGTTTCCTGGATTAGGAGGTCAAAGATACCCTATTGGCTTTTCTGGAGATACTCATGTCACTTGGAGTAAGTTTGAGTCGTTGATTGTATTATTTTGTTAATAGAAATAATCAGATTCCTTGGCCTTTCAACCTTACTTTACTGCAACTGCTGCAAATGTTGGATATTTCTATTGGTCTCATGATATTGGAGGACATTTTGCTGGTATAGAAGAACCACAATTATTGGTTCGTTGGATACAGTTTGGTTTGTTTTCTCCCATTTTAAGACTTCATTCCAACAAAAATCCTTATCATTCACGGTAAGTTCATAATTCTTTTTTTTTTTATGGAAATGATGTTATGATATTTATCTCCAGTCATCCATGGATGTATGATGTGGATATTTTGCAAGCTTGTCAAAATGCAATGCAACAGAGACATTCTTTCATTCCTTACTTATATACAATGGCTTGGCGTGCTACTCAATATTGCATTGCATTGATAGAACCGATGTATTATTCACATCCCAACTTTGCCAATGCTTATGCTTGTCCTGGTCAATATTGGTTTGGTTCGGAATTGATTGTAGCTCCTTTTGTAGAAAGAATTGATTTCTATTCCAAACATTCCAGACAAGTAAGTAATGAAGAATGGAGAGAGACCATTCTCAATCATGATATGCTGTTTTAGGTAATATGGTTACCTCCAAGTGTGGCTCCTTGGAGAAATATTTACACTGGAGAAGCTTTTGAAGGAAATCAATGGCACATTATTTATGGAAGACTTGAAGATATCCCTGTATTCGGTAGGCCTGGTGCGATTATTCCTCTTTCAAGAGATGAAGAAGTGGAGACTGATTCTTATCGTTTTCCTATCGATAATCCTTGTAAATTGGAACTTGTCGTCATTGTAGGTGATAATGGTAGTTTTCAATTATTAGAAGACGATGGTAGAGTAGAACCTCAAGTTGAATATGAAAAAGGAGCTTGTATGACCCTTTTGGAGTTGAAATGCGAAAGTAATCGAATAGAAATGAATATTGCTAAAGCACAAGGAGATGTATCGAGTGTTCCAAAGCAACGAGATTGGAAAGTTACTTTTCTTGGTGTATCAACTTGTTTACATATAACAACTTATTCCAATGGCAGTATTATTTCTTCTACTTGTCAAGTAGTAAATGAACAGCGAGAATCTATTTCTATCTTCTTGGAGAATATCTCTATCCAATATGATATTAAGATCATACTGGAACCTATTGAGAATAACTCAATCTATTCCTTCAGGGATAGGAGAGAAGAAAAGATTCGTCAATTATTGTTTTGTTTCCATCTCAACACTGTGGTTAAAGAGCGTATAGATAATGCTCTTGATTCATTGAAAAAGGAACCTCATCGCTTGGATGAAATATCGGAACAAATGCTTTCCAATTCTCAAAAGAGAGCCTTGTTGGAATACTTGACATGTTGTGGTTGTCATTGTGCTTGGAACGCACGTCCTCATGCTCCTTTTGTGGTTTGGAAAACAGATGATAGTTGCATAGAATGTAATTTGTATTGGTATTCTAAAAAGGACGGAGAGAAGCAGCCAATAACTTGGGAAGAGAACATGAATGAAATGATATTATGGAAGCAAGTCAGTTATCAAGGAAGAGAGAATATTCCATCCGATTGGAATTTGTGTATGGAATATGGCAATATTCTGTCTGTTGTATTGGATAATGAATGTCCATTTTAAGAAGACTATTTTGTCATTTTGGAAAGACAATAAAAAATAAGATTGGAATATTGAGAGCATCATCAACAATAGTTTTTTGAGAACATATAGCAGTATTTATCATTTCTTTGACTGTTATCCAAAGCTGTCGAAATCTCAAAGAGGAGGAATCGATCTCTTCATCCATTCATTCATTCTCATTTCTCTCAATTCACTTGGATATGAAGGGCGTAGGAAAACTCAAACCTAGCTGTCTATTATATACTACTATTTGGAAGAGAAAGTTTTCAGTTGCACAAGGAGCAGTAGATTCTGGCACCAAGTCTCAAGTCCCTAATAACCTTAATAGTAGCTTGCAACAAGTAGACACCGAAATATTTGAGTTGATAGAACAAGAGAAAAGAAGACAAACTCGTGGAATTCAACTTATTCCATCGGAGGTAAACGAGCTTCTATCTATCTTGTAATATTTTTATGTATTTCTCCGCAGAATTTTACGTCTCGAGCAGTATTGGAAGCAATAGGTTCTTGTTTAACCAATAAATACTCTGAAGGCTATCCAGGAGCAAGGTATTATGGAGGAAATCAGTTCATAGACCAAGTTGAGTCTCTTTGTCAGAAAAGAGCGTTGGAGGCCTTTCATCTTAACCCAGAAGAGTGGGGAGTGAACGTACAAGCACTGTCTGGTTCACCTGCTAATCTTGCAGTCTATACAGCCTTATTGCGTCCACACGATAGAATTATGGGCTTGGATCTTCCTCATGGAGGACACTTATCACATGGGTTTATGACTGCTAAGAAGAGAGTCTCTGCCACAAGTATCTTTTTTGAGTCTATGCCATATCGATTGAATGAAAGTACTGGGCTAATAGACTATGATAAGTTGGAAGAAAATGCCGCTCTATTTCATCCCAAGTTGATAATTGCAGGATTCTCTGCTTATTCCAGACATTATGATTATGCAAGGTTGGTATTTGTCTATTCTGTACAGAAGACAATAATCCTATGGAATGTATAGAATGCGTAAAATAGCCGATCAAAACGAGTCCTATTTGATGGCAGATATTGCACATATATCTGGTTTGGTTGCTGCAGATGTCGTTCCATCTCCATTTCCTTTTGCAGATGTAGTTACAACTACCACACACAAAGCACTACGTGGTCCTAGAGGCGCTTTGATATTCTATCGCAAGGGAGTCAAAGGCTACCAAAAGAATAATCCAAAGGAGCCAATCTATTATGACCTGGAAAATGCTATCAATAGTGCAGTATTTCCAGGTTTGCAAGGGGGTCCTCATAATCACACCATTGGTGCCTTGGCAGTCGCATTGAAATTGGCTACTACGGAAGAATTTAAAGCATATCAACAACAAGTTTTAAAGAATTCCAAACGTCTTGCAACCAGGTTACAGGAACGAGGATATCATTTGGTTAGTGGTGGTACTGATAATCATTTATTATTAGTTGACCTTCGCCCTAATGGAATGGATGGAGCTAGAGCAGAAAGAGTGTTAGAAATGATTTCTATAGCAGTAAATAAGAATACTGTTCCTGGTGATAAGAGTGCTTTTACTCCCGGTGGCATTCGAATGGGTACACACGCTATGACTAGTCGTGGACTGTTAGAGAGAGACTTTGATAAGTGAGTTGAAGTATTGTTTTTGATAGTTTGGAAATAGATTGTTTATGTATTATTAGGATAGCTGAATTAGTGGATGCAGGAGTTTTATTGGCTGCCAAAGTGAAGAAGAATTCTGGTCCAAAACTCAAAGACTTTAAGGAAGCTTTGGAAAACTATTCAAATGAAATTGAAAACCTGAAGCAACAAGTTGAAGAATTTGCTTATAGTTTCGATACTGTAGGTTATACAAAACCACAATAGAATGGAGTATCTCATCATCTTATGGTTGATTTTTAAGTCGACGGTTGCAATAAAAAGTGGGCTCAGATGCTTTGTATTTTCCATTATTTCTTATTTTGTAGACGATTCTTAATGTGGATTTGTCGAGCGACGACCAGAAACCTGATCAAAAGACTATGTCCAAGACGTTATACCTATATGAGACAATATGTTACTGAACCTCAAGCAGAAAAGGAAACTATTCGAGTTACTTTTGTGTTACAAGATGGAACAAAAAAGGAAATTGAAGCACCCATTGGAAAACATATTCTACAGCTAGCTCACGAACACGACATTGACTTGGAAGGTTGGTAATGACAGTTAAAGAAGCTTACCTGGTTTAGGATTATAGAATTTAGAAAGAGTTGCAAGGCTTTGTACTTATAAAACTTGTTAGGTGCTTGTGAAGGCTCTCTGGCTTGTTCCACTTGCCATGTTTATTTGGACGAGAAATCCTACAACAAGTTACCTGAACCTTCAGACGACGAAAACGATATGTTAGATTTGGCCTTTGGACTGACAGAATAGTAAGTTGATAATAAGTAATAACATTGATTTATTTCTCAAGTATTCTCAAGTTCAAGGCTGGGTTGTCAGGTAGTTGCCAGTCCAGAATTAGATGGTATGGTCATCACTTTGCCTCCAGCTACTAGGAATATGATGGTAGATGCACATGTCTCAAAACATCATTAAGGAGTTTGACAACAATTTGGAGCAACTTGAGTGTATATATAGCAATATATAGTCCCTCCAACTTGATGGTATGAAGCAACTCTCCATCAAAATGATACCTTGAGGATGATGAAAAGTTTTTCTTCGTTTTCTGCTATTGAATGAATGAATGAATGAATGAATATTCGCCATTCTTCGATTGACAATTGCATCTCAATAAGTACAACTTGTCGTGCATAGCCATACATATATATATCAAAACCCTTTCTAAATACATTATGACTATTCTGAACTGAAGGATTCCTTTCCTATACAATTTCTAATCTCTTCTATAATCATTTTGCGGTCTTCTTGAAACTGCTCATCTGCCTAAGGAACAAGTGCTTTCAATCCCATAAGCCACTACGAAGAGTAATACAATACCCTATCTTCATGAAAATGATCCAAGAACTTCACAAGCTGCTCCTTATTCTTCCATAAAATATCTTCAATGTCTTTGGGTTTGCTAGGATTAGCTACAAATATCTTGAATATCTGAAAGGCTTCAAATTGAATACTCTTGCTTCTATCTAGTAATAAATTCATCACGATCTTCAGATTGTGCGTCTCTGAAATATATTGTCTCATAATAGGGAGATTGGTTCGTTCCGTCAACAAGGAACTCAATAAACGAAGCGACTAGGATCAATAGATGAGACTTTTATCGAAATAGAATGGTATCCTTACCTGTCTTCTAGTCACATAATTGGAAGACTGCAACAATTGGCGAAAATACTGATTCATGACTTGGTCATAGTTTGACTGTAAATATTTAGCGACCACTTGTTTATGCTTTGTAAGAAGATCCTTGAAACTAGAAAATGCATCTGAAGCTACATCGAAGTTGTTGCTTTCAATATAACCAAGAAATAAACCAAACAGGTCAGAATAGAGTAACATTTCTGCTAAAGTTTCATATCGAATGCATTCTCTGAGCATAGAACCACAAGGAAGAGCAGTTTCTGTATGTTCGTAGCTATACAAAGTAAATTATTTCAGCTACCAAGAGAAGATCCCCTAGAACAACATACCCTTTGATCAAAGCTTCCAAAATTTGTGGAGTATTTGCTATTCGATCTAAAGCCGTTGGTTTCACAGGAGATCCAGCTGCTTTCAAAGAGGTGTGTAACCTCTGTGTCTCACACCTTCGTAGAATGTTATTGAACACTTGTGCTGCGTCCTTACGTGCCTCAAAATCCAGTTCCTAACCATGTTCGAAAACTACTTTAGTAAACAAAATAAACGTTTCACATAAATAAAGAACGTACATGCATTCCTTGTGCTAATAATAGTAAAAAATCTGTCTCTCCTGCTATTGATGTTACTTCAGTGGCTGCCTCTTTATCCGCTGAAGAAGATCCACTGGACTCGGAAACAGTTTCACCTTCAGGTACACTTTCTAAACCACGACTCTTGGACTGTTCGCTTTCAGCACGAAGGAGAATATTCTTTACTTCATCAAGAAACTTGGAGACTTCCAACCGAACCTGCAAGATGCAACAAGAACAACTTGAACCTTGTGTGCATACACCTAAATACAGAACTTACTTTGTCTATATCATAAGTATCACTCTGAATGTCTTTTTCAATTAAAATAGAAATATTCTGAATAAACTTGTGTGCATTGTCTGAAATGGATCGTCTTTTTGAAAAGAAACTTAACATATCATACAGAAATCACAATGGATAAAAACTGATATTGGCTACGATCGTGTGGAATGAATGGAGATACACGTGGTTATACGGCTTGAGAATCTTATGATAAGTGTTATTAGGTTTTCTTAAAGGTGCCTTTTTGAGTATGGAATGAATAGAGATGAACCGAGGATTATTCTTCAAATCAAACTGGAAGTTGTTTTCCTAAAATTTGAAAACAACAAGACGGGAAAGGTTTTTGTTCAAGACTGAATCTTGGAAATGTTTGTATGTTTATATTGAATGCTATTCTTTCTCGCAAAAAGTTGTCTTGGCTTAAAACAAAACTTGCTATAGATGGGAAGAAAACACAAGTCTGTTTGAAGCCTAGACCAATTTGAACCTTTTCTTAAGAACAAATATAGTCCAAGATGAAACTTGGCAACTCTTAAAAAGTCTACTTCATATACACACACAACCTCTCTCTCTCTACCATTCAATCTCTTTCGATGTATAACATAGAGAAAGGAATATTTTTCTATAAAGACAAAAGAAAAGACTGAAATTTCAACAGTTTTCTCTCAAAATATGGCGCGCCAATTCTGATTGTCTTGAAAATCCAATTTTTGGAAATTGAATTTGTACTGATCATCCATGAACAATGACAACCAACTCTTCCAAAAACTATTGAAAGGAGCAGATTTAAAAAGAACCTTACAAGAACAAGAAGATTTCATACATAGTTGTGGAGAACTTTTCAATCCATACTATGATTGCAACCCTTATTCTGGGGATAAAGGAGCACCACAGTTACGCTTGCTCACAGAAAAGGGAAGAGGCTTTGCAATTGCCGCTAAAAACAAACTAGGTAACTTTTGAAGATTCAATCAATCAACGCTTTTGACTTTGGTTTAAACAGAAATTATTCTAAAGTTCACTCGACAGTTTGACACCCTATGTAGAAAGGACTGGAAACAAGAGTTCAGTTTGACAAATGAAGAATACGAAGAAATAACTTGTACCTTTTTTTCTTCATGGAAGCGCTGTCTGGATATTTTATTTGCAAACGAATCACTATTGAAAATGAAAAATGAAAGTGATTTGGAAAAGTGAGTCTAGTATCGAAACATTTTACCAGAAGACTCTAACAAACTTCATTTCAACCGCATAGATATTCATACAACTTCATTGCAAATGCTTTAAATAGAGGATTGTGGGTTGAAGCTTTGAAAGAATGTCTTCGTTACTTGTTGCATCTCTTCAAAAGACTTGGCGGCCTCAAAAATGTAACTTATCATTCTCTTCTCCAAAAGAGTACCATTCACTCCATTTGTAACAGCATTCAAACAAATTGGAGAAAATACTACTGGACTGAAAAGCTCAACAATGACTTCTTTCTCATACTATTTTCTCTCTGCAGAGCACTAAGAATGTCTTTGGAGGAACAACAATATTTGCTTTTGTTCAATGAATGTAGTTTGGAAGTCATTCCTCTTCTTCATATCATCATTGATATATGGAGAGACATCTGCAGTATGGATGAGAGTAACAGAATCATTACCCATGTTGCAAATATTCTAAAGGCACTTCGACAAGAAGTATTTCTTGTTCTTCAACAGATTTTCAGGTTGTATGAAGAAGAGAATATCAAGAGTCCCAATCCAGTAATAGAGTCATCCATAGAACTTTATTGGCAATTTCTTGAATGCCAACTATCTATTTGGGAGAATGGAGATAATGCCAACGTAAAAGAAGATAAACTTTGGTCTGTTCACTGGCTTCATCTGATAAATAATATCATATTCAATGCGCATAAAAATTCATCCATACGAGAATTAGTGCAGCAAGTGTTGAGGTAAAGCAATTGCCTTTGAGAAATGCTCCAAATTTTGAAATGCAATCCTTGATTTACTTAGGAAGATCAAAAAGAAAACAAGTTTTCGCAAACTTCATAGTCATTGTCTGTTAAACTGCAAGCTTATGATGGATATGTGTAGATGGTTTCCTCAACAAGATTTAAAAAGAACAGTGAAAGAATGGTTAGATGTTTCAAAGACATTAATAGAACTGTTTCATACGTTTGAAGCATTTTCGATATTTGGAGAAATTGAGCAGAAAAGATATTCTTATATGCTTTCATTGCAACAAAAAGATTTTCAAAAGTTCCTTAGTTGCTTTGAAAACGATATGACGACTGTAGAAAATGATTATTGGATCTATGACTTTATGCTTCATCGATGGACATTTTCTTATGTGAGCTTCCATTTCCAAAATGCCGTTTTCCTACAAAAGGTCTTGCAAAGCTTTGGAAACATACTCAAACGTTCTTATTACAAAGTGACGGTAAATGAGGTAGTGAAAACAGAATTGTACGATATATTCGATGTCATCAAGGTTAGCTTTCTATTGACTTGTTGCATGGTTTATGTAATGTGCTGTATTTATATAGTCTACAGTCATGATCTGTTTACATGAAGCTATTCCGGATGAAGCGAAACTCTACGATGTATTATTTCCAGCCCTGGAAGGAATCCATTTGTTTATATCTGGTAAGTAACATCACTCATACCATGAATTCAAATGGATAAAGCTATTGTAAGCATCTTCTCCATCATCTAGTGATTTGATCAAGAATGTGGCGAAATTATTTCATAACATTGCAGCATTGCTTGTGCAGAAGAGAAGTAGTTTACTTATCGCATCTATTTGTATGAGGCGTTCTATAGAGTTGCGAGAGATGATCAAAGGCGAAAAGGAGAATCAGATGAGTCGTTTTGGATTATTGTGTAAAATAATGTTACGTCTTTCCGAACCCTGTGCTTGTGCATCCATCATATTGGAAATGATCTATTATGCTGATCCCTCCAATTCTCCTTCCAAAATGCAAATACCTAGCGATATCTTAAAGGCATTGAGTTGTTTTGTTTATTGGTGTGAAAACAATGAAAGTTCTTTGCAGGAGGTGGCTGTCGTTAAAAGATGAAAATTGGCTTTATTGACTAACCTATTTTGAAATAGTATTTTGGAATTTCGGCTCTTGAACAGTTAGCTATCCAAGGTGGTCCCAGTGCTGTGGAATTTGCCTTTCTTGCATTTCGTCTTCTTCAATGGAAAGTGAACGATCACTTTACCCAACTGTATCATACTTGGTCTTGTGAAAGAAACTGTGTTATAGTTCTTCAACGTCATTGCAATGATCCTGTCACACAATATTGGCTTCAACTGGAAATCTTACGATTCAAATTTTATGAAGACTTGACGTTGATAGACGACCCTATTTTACCATCAAAAGTATGAAAGTCTTTAACAAAAGAGTTATACAAAGATTCTCATTTTGTCTTCTTAGTATGATGACAGAGATGAAAGCACATCTGCTCAAGTTGAATGCTTGCAATGGATTCATTTGAGTTGGAAGCTGCTTGTGGACTTGATGATGAATAACTCCAATTATTCTTTCCAGTAAGTTTCTATCTTCAAGATATTATTCCTTATATATCTCATTTTTCACACCTTTTAGGAACTCGGGTATATTAGAATTATGGAATAACATTTTACAATATTCTCCTCAAATAATTCGCCCAATCATTCTGATTCATTTGTTTGAGATACTTGAATGGTTTTGTGAAATCTTTTTAGTGACCCAAAATTCTCAGCTTTTATGGACTGTAGCTCAAATGCTATGTCATTTTATCACTGTCTTCAGAGAAAATTGTCCGATTGACACGGTCCGTATAAGAGAGTATCTAACATTTGTTTCAGCTGTTGCACTAAAGAACTATCGACTCTATGAAAATGCCCAAGCGCTATTGAGTTATAGCTGTTTAGACAACTCTGTTGGTATGAACTATGACTTTTCAATGTGGACCCATATAATAACCCCCATAGGAGAATCTGTGGAGCTGCTTCTTTTACGATTTGCATTGGATATCTGTTCGTATGAAAAGTCGAATGAGTTTAAAATACCCAATTTAACAGTGAGTATTGTTTTTATAAAGCTTTTGTATTCAAAACCCAATAGATACAAAAGGATTTGTATCCTTCCAAATCCTCTCATGCTTTGTACAAATTCTATCATTCGCAGTATCTTTGGAAGAAAGGTAACTTGAAAGGATCCTATGATAAAGCGTTAGAAGCTGTAAAGTTATATTTGGCTTTGTTGCAACAATCAAGTTTACAGTCTCCAGCGAATTGTACTACGATAGAAGAGAATGAAGAATTGAAAACTTTGAATGTAGCAGGTACACATATAAAAATGAAGCCATCTTCTACCGATGTCGGCTTTATGAATGATCTTAGACAAGCAGCTGAATGTCTCGGCTGGTTGGGAGAAATATGTGACAAGCTTGGCTGTATATCAGAAGCAGAGGTCTGCAGTTCCATATTTTGAACACTTTGCATGAAAATGACTCAATTTCATTTCTAGTATTATTGGCAGTGCTGTTTGGATGTCTTTCAAAGGATTCAATGCGTTCCTCGTTTCTTTGAAACCACATACTATTTAATGATATTATATAGAAAGTCATTACAGATAGACAAGTTCAAAAGGTAGCTATTCCGTTTCTCTCTCTCTCTCTTTATATGAAATGAATGCTTGCTAAATTTCTGTAGAAGCATAGAATCATTTCAGTTCTTGATACAAGAAATTCAACAGAATCTTCAAGATTCCGTATTACAAGCCTTATCATGTTTCTATCTCAAAAGGCTAAGTCTTATGAACGAAATGGTCCATCTTCATCTGTCATCTTCAACAGCTTGTTGTCTCGAGCAATTAGAAGAATGCAATGAAATTCGCAAAGACCATACTTTTTGGAATTTGACCGATTCTGGCAATAACTATATTGCTTCCAGTAATAGCTACAAATTGTGCTCGATCATTACAAGGCGTTTTGTGGATCCTCATGATCAAGCCATTTGTTTCTACAAACATGCTAAAAAGGATATTTTTGCAATATCACAAAGCAATGGTAGAGTTTTTGATTGGAAGTGTACTCTTTCTTCTTCTCGACAACTAGATCATGATCTTATGCAACGAATATCTGGTATCACTCATCTCATCGAACAAGGCAAGTCGAGTTTTTTTCACTATAACTGTATATAATTTTGAATAGCATTACAAATTGTTGTTTATGACCCAATGCCGTGGTTACAGAAGCGTCTATTTTTGTTGATGGCAAATATGAAACATCTGGGAACTTCACAATATGATGATTGTCTCTACTTTGTTCAAAAAGCTTGTGGATTGGAATATTGGTATCATTACCAAGTCTATCAAAGTAACCAAGAAGCACAAGAGTAAGTTATTATTCTCGAGGTTACGAATCTTTTTCAATTCGACGATAGCTACGAACTTTCTGAATTGAGCAAAGCCATGCAATTGAAGTGGCAAGTATCTGTCAATGAGGCCAATCTATCTTTGGACAACATCCAACACTTGTTGTCTTCTTGTTCATCTTGTCCTCTTTTGGAATCCTTTCCTAAGGAATGGACTATAGTTGGATTGACTCCGGATATAAATGGTAACGAAATGTATTTATGGCTTAGACCAGGTAACGATAACTCAAGGATAAAAATTCCTATGGCTTTTCACACTTTTTTCAGGTAATCATCAAATGAGAGAAACCCCAGTTTTAGTAAAATATCCATTGAAGTCGGTAAGTAAACATATGGCATTTATTTTTGAAATGGATTGACGAATACTACGATGATTTCTGAACAGTTGGAAGATGGCAAAAATACTTTGGAGTGTATAAAAAATTGTTTAGAAAGGTTGATTCAAGCGAGTCATGATCAAGCAAGTGGAAAAATATCGGAAAATCTAACCATGGAAGAAAAGTCTTTGTGGTGGAAAGAAAGGAAAGAATTGGATGACAAGTTCAGGTATGGAAACTTTCTTGCAGCAGTCATTTAAAATCTAAAAGTATTTGAATAGTGAGTATATGCAAGAGTTGGAAGATACTTTGTTTGGTGCATGGAAGATTTTCTTGTTATCTATGCATAACTCTAAGGAGAAGCATACAAATGTTGCATTTGATCAGTTACAAGAAAAAATTGGAAACGAATGGATTCTGGATAGACAACTGTTTCATATCATATTTAGTAGAAGAATATTTTTAGATAGAAAGGAGGATTGGCTATATTTGTTGAAGTATGCCATAGATTATCGTCATCATTCCTCATCTCAGCAACCTAAGCTACTTAAACAACTGGAAGAATATGTCGACAAGTGGTGGATGGCTAAGGAATTGGGCAAAACTCGTTCAAAGTCTTTAGGTACAAAACACTATAAGCAGTTGAATTCCGACTCTACGATACTTTTGGTTCTGGATGATACCCTTCTTCCACTACCTATAGAGTCTATTCCATTTCTAAAAAAGTGGAAACAAGGCGTCACCAGAATAAGTAACTTGGAACTTGCAGATTGTCTATTTTCCCAACAGAAAAAGTCATCACAATACAATCAGAGAGAGCTTTGTTACGATGTATCTTCCCGAGACGCATTTTTCATACTTAATCCAACAGGTGACTTGAACAGAACGCAACAAAGTTTTGAGAAACTTTTTCAACAAACTTATAAATGGGAAGGCGCAATAGGTCCTTTACAGAATTCTTCAAAAGATCAAGCAAAGGAGTTGGTTGAAAAGCTTTCTCGTCATCAACTCTTTGTTTATTGTGGACATGGAACTGGAGAAAAGTTCATCCCTGCCAAACAGATAAGGAAACTTGAACGAGCTCCAATAGCACTTTTGATGGGTTGTAGTTCTGGAAAGCCCTCTAGTCAAGGTATCTATTCGCCAATTGTCCCTTGTTTCTCTTTTCTATATGCACATGCTCAAGCAGTCGTGGTCAACTTGTGGGATGTTACTGATAGAGATATTGATCGCTTCACTCATTATTTATTAGAAGAATGGTTTACAACATCGTCGAACAACAATTCTGCCATTGATTTGGCATTGGCTATTTTACGAGCTCGTGATCAGTGTTATTTTACCTATTTGACTGGTTGTGCTCCAGTGGTTTATGGTTTACCTTGGATAAGAACGACACAATAACTGAGCACCAAAAGTTTCAATTACCTTAAGATGATATTACCTAAGAACTCTGTTGATCATCCTTTTCTTGTATGGAGTCTCTTTCGTACTACTGAGCGCTTCATACTTGGTTGTTTATTTCTATACAAGGTAGTGACAAAGTTCTTTCTTTTATTGCACAGAGACAATATAATAGTAATTGGATTAGCGTCATGTTTCTCCACTCTTACCTCGTGCTTGTCGCTTTATTCCCAACTGTAGTGAATATGCTGTTCAATCTATTCAACAGTTTGGAGTTGAAAGAGGCCTTATATTAACTATTTGGAGATTGATTCGTTGTCAGCCTTTTGGAGGGTATGGTTATGACCCTCCTCAGTGGCCACCTCCTTCTTGGTTCAGAAGAGGTTATTAACCACTATGGCTTATTTATTTCTCGTGTATGACAATAAAGGAAATGAGTTCTATCCAACCCATTAAGGATACCATAAGAAAAGCAAAGGCTTGAGGAAGAAAATAATGTTGTAACAATAAATAGATCACTGTAGCACAAAATGGTCGAGTGCTTACTGTAGAAGAAGAACATGACAAAGTTTCATCGACTTGACTATTCCATCCTTGACAATAATAATGTTGTTGTATATTACATAATATCGATTCTTGTCCATTGGATATCATTCGTTTCCACATATTTTCACCAGAATGAGAAAGAACAGAGTAACTCATGATGAAACAATTCATGATTCCAAAACTCGTAGTTAAACAACAAGTAAAAAATAACCATATCCAATAACTTATCTTCACCCAAAGCTTATAACTTTTGTTAGCTAACCACATTCCCATAACAAATATCCACAACAATAGAAAACCTCCCATGACGATGGCAACTATATTGCTGTGCCGTAACAGGAGAGTATAAAGAGTATTCCATTTCAACTCTAACAACTTGGAAGAAGGTAATGTTACCCAACACCAAATACCTGTTGCCAATAAAGTTGCACTTGCACACTAATAAAGTTTAATCAATTGTAAAACAACCCAAGAGTATACTTGCCATGTATACAATAAGATAACTCATTTGATAAGTACAAGGAGTTTTTTTGTTTACTAGTTGAATAGTTGGATGGGGACAAGATAAGGAAGGAGAAGGAGGAGGAGGAGGAGGAGTTGACGAGTTCATCCATTGTTGAGATAAACGCCTTTGAAATAAAACGGAAGAATACGTCAATTGTTCTGTACTATAAAGCCACGGACTATTCTTTTCTTCTTCCCATATATCACAACTATGGTTTGATGTGAGAGAGGGCTCTACACGTTGTTGAATAAAGGGTGAATGATGATAACATCCTATACCAGTTTTCTTATGGTGTCTTTTATAAGAATCGCTTATATTCATACTATTATTAGGTTGAGAAACTTCCGTACAAGACATAGTTTCATCTCTATCCTCGTAACTCTTCATTATATGATTCAAAATGAAATGTTCTTTTCTCCAACCAAATATTTCAATATCGGTCTCACATGTCCTTTTGACAAACTCTAAAAGAAAATATTTTACTTTCATAACATAAATAAGAAGAAGAAGAAGAAGAAATGAAATGGATATGAGGAATCCCATTTTTGGTTCTTTTCTTTGGGTTGATGAACTCAGACTAGAAGAATATTCTATCTGTTATTATGTTTTTATACAATCTAACGTTACAAAGACCTTCTGCTATCTATTTCTCTGTACACGGTAGTTTCTCTGCACCGAGAGCTATTGAGTTGGTTCTTGGTCGTCAAACCTCGTTGGAGTTGGTGAGGCCCGATGAGCAAGGTATTATCATACTATCATAATAACGACTCAAGTAAAGGAATAGAATAGGACACTTGAAAAGCTTATGTTTCCAAGAAATATACGGTATCATTCGCTCTCTTAAAGCATTTCGTTTAACTGGCGCCAAGAGAGACTATCTATTGATCGGTAGTGACTCTGGGAAAATTACGGTACTTTTATACAATCCTTCCACTTATTGCTTTGAAAGAGTTCATATCGAAACTTTTGGAAAGTCTGGATGTAGGAGAATCGTACCTGGAGAATATCTAGCTACTGACCCTAAAGGACGAGCTTGTATGATTGGCGCTATCGAAAAGCAAAAGTTTGTCTACGTATTTAATAGAGATGCTTTAGAGAATTTGACAATATCATCCCCTTTGGAAGCTCACAAGTCTTCGTTTATTTGCAATGACATAATTGGTTTGGATGTCGGTTTTGAGAACCCCATTTTTGCTGCCTTAGAAAGAGCCTATGACCCTCCAGAAAGTCCAAAAACTTTGGTTTTCTATGAATTGGACTTGGGATTGAATCACGTTGTACGTAAATTGGCTACTCCTGTGGAAGCTGATGCCTACAAGGTTCTTCCTGTTCCAGGTGGTAGGGATGGTCCTGGTGGTGTTATAGTCTGTAGTCTTCAACATATACGTTATAAGACTCTACAAAATAATTTACCCGATTATATCTGTTCTATTCCATTAAGAGAAAAGAATATTTCACCAACTGAAAGAGGTAACTTGGTGGTAGCTTTTGCTCTGCATCGACAAAAAGGTTTATTCTTTTATTTGTTGTGTACTGAATTGGGTGATTTGTTCAAGTTGGAAATGGACTGTACTACAATAGAAGAAGAAGAAGAAGGTTCCGATATTGTTATGAAAGAAATGAGAATTCGTTATTTGGATAGTTTACCTTGTCCTGTGAATGATATGTGTATTTTAAGAAATGGATTTTTATTTGTTGCTTCGGAATATGGCAATCATGGATTTTATCAGTTTCGAAGTCTTGGAAGAGAACAAGACTTTTGTTGTGTTGGAGTAGAGGATTCCAAATGGTCAAATGAGCCTGTTTATTTCTCTCTTCATAACAATTTGGAAAATTTGTTATTGATTGAAGAAATAGAATCTTTGGCTCCTTTAACTTGTTGGCAAATTGGAGATTTCTATGGAGAAGGATCTCCACAAATTGTTGTAGGAAGTGGTAGACGTCATCGAGGTTCTTGGAAAACTTTGCGTCTCGGCTATCGTTGGACCGAAATGGCAGTTTCTGAACTTCCAGGATATCCTGTTGGAGTGTTTACTGTACGAGAACAACAACAAGACTCGTATGATTCTTATATTATTGTTTCGTTTGTAAATGCATCGTTAGTACTCTCAGTAGGAGAAACTGTAGAGGAAGTTTCGGATAGTGGCTTTTCTACTTTTGTCTCTACCATTTTTGTGCAATTATTTTCAAATAATTCTATTGTTCAAGTACATGCACAAGGCATTCGACATATTCGACCTGATTTACAAACCGTTCATGAATGGAAACCACCAAAAGGATTGTTTATTCAAGTGGCAGATGGAAATGCTTCTCAGTTGGTCATCATTTTGAATAGCAAACAGTTGTTATACTTTGAATTGGATGAAACAGGAATGTTGACTGAAATTCAGGAAGTGGAGCTTATTCAAGATCAATCGTATGAGTCTTCATCTTTCTTACCTTGTGTTTCTATTGCTCCTTTAGTTGCTGGACAATCCAAAGCTTCATTTGTTGCCGTTAGTGATGGAATTTCTTATTATACCCGCTTGTATTCTTTGAAAAAGGAATCTTGTTTGAAACCTATTTCTTTACAAGCTTTGGATACGGTTGCCAATTCGGTATTGTTGATTGGGTTAAGTGCCCCAGCGTCATCGAGAAGTGAACTTGTGTTATTGATTGGTTCTCATTCCGGTATTTATATAAGAGCCTTGGTGGACCCCATTACGGGAGCCTTGAGTGAACAACAAAGTCGTCTTGTGGGTACTCAACCCGTTCGATTACAACGAATTGAAATTCAAGGAAAGCCAGTTGCTTTGGTAGTTTCTTCACGTTCCTATTTGGTATATTTAGACAATCATTTATTGTTACAAACTTTACCGATTGGTTATGACTGGGTATTCGATCATGTGGTAGGTTTTTGTTCTGAACAATGTCCAGATGGAGTGATTGCTTGTTGTGGCTCTTCATTGTGTATTTTATCCTTTGAAGAAGACAGAGACTTGTTTCAAACCACTCATTTATTTCATAGCGATACACAACCCAGTTTATATACTCCACGAAGACTAGTCGATAGGGAAGATATTCTATCTTCTTCTATAACAAACTATACGAGGAATAGAATATTAACATTGGAATGTGATCAACAGATTGTTATTTCTCCTCAAGACATTGTATCCCATTCTAGCTCATTACGTCAAACAGGATATCCATTAGGTCCTATTGGAAGTTGGAGTTGTGCTATTCAACAAATGACTTTTATGGATAACCAATTTCCTAATCATGAAGACCCAGTTGAGTCTACCAGTTGTCGTTGGCAACAGAAATGTGAAATATACAATTCAGAAACCAAAGAATACATAAGTAGCATATGTTGTATTCGTTTTTCTCATGATTCGAGTAGTTTATATTTGTGTGTTGGTGTTGTTATGGATTATGCCTTGCAAGTTACCAATCCATTGGAGAAGAATCCTACCAAAGATAATATCGATATTCAAAGAGAGTCGATTGTATTTCCACGCAGTGAAATTCGAGTCTATCGATGGAATGAAACTCAATGGGAATATATTCATACAACTCCTATTCAGGATGCTTCTTCTCATAGAATGGAATGGAATTATGATTATGGAGCTTCTCATTTATCTTTTCATGCAGCTTCACGTTATCGAAATGAAATCATCACAACTATGGCATCTTTTCAAGGTCATCTATTGGTAGCTGTGGGTACCAGTCTTAGAATGTATGACTTGGGAAAGAAACAATTGTTAAAAAAGACTCAACATCCTAGAGCTACTCCTCATAAAATAACTTGTATAGAAACTTGTTATGATCGTATATTCTTAAGCGATGTACAAGAAAGTGTATTTCTTTATCGTTATTCGGCAGCTGATAATCTATTTTTATGTATAGCGGATGATTATTTACCCAAATGGTGTACAACTATGTGTTTATTGGATTATGATACGGTAGCTATTGGAGATAAAATGGGTAACATTAGTATCCTAAGACTACCACCAGAAGCTGGAACCTTTATAGAACAAGATCCAACTGGAGGTTTATTATCTAAAGAAGCACCTCATCATTTTCAATTGGAAGCTTGTTATTATGTTGGAAGTGTCATTCAATGCTTATCTAAAGTGGAATGGACCACAGGAGATGTGCCTTTATTATTTTATGGTACATTGGATGGAGCTATAGGAGTAATGATTCCTTTACGTTCTACTTTGGATATGGAATTATTTCAAGCTTTAGAACTGCAATTGCGTGAATATCGTTCTCCTTTATGTGGAAGACATCATTTGGCTTATCGTTCTTATTTCTTTCCCGTTCGACATGTCATCGATGGTGACCTTTGTGAAGAATTCTATCGACTCTCATTGGAACAACAAGAAAAGATTGTCAAAGAATTGGATCGTTCCATTGTCGATGTCCATAGGAAATTGGAAGACTATCGTGAAAGGAGCCCCCATCACCATCCACCAAACGAAGCCCAGTGGCGGAAACAACATGGTGGCGGCGATAAGGCATCCAAAACTTCTTCCTTGTGGGTATTCCAATAAAGTCTTGGAGGACAAGAAAACTCATCCCTACTAGTAGTAATAGATGGGTATGGTTGAAAAGTGAAGCTTTGATAATGATTCATATGAGCTTGACTTTGTTCATCCCAACAACTACAACTATTCTTCCATCTTGACTCATTCATGATTCCATTGGTTCCCATAAGGTCTACTATGGATTGTAAATATTGTCGTTGTTCTTTAGGAGTTTTTGTTTGATGGGTCAACAATTGTCCACTTCCATTGACACAGCCATGAGGACAGGCCATTGCTTCCAAAAGAATGATATCGGAATCCAATCCACGCTTCACCCAACGTTGCAAAGATTGATAACCATATGCCAAAATCATACCCACTCTTTTCATCGTTCCATCTTGACTCGACTTCCATTGAATATAAACTTGTTGTTGATGATCTCTTTGTTCAGGTTTTGTCATCCATTCTACTTGAGGTGGTTGTCCATTTTGTTCGATGGTCACTTTATCTATCCATCTCTCTACTGCCATCCAAAAATATCCGTGACTTGTACCTTTACACAAATCTCTTTCCAACGATATCCAAGTAGTATCCAATGGAGTTGATGGAATGGAATCGATATCATCTCCATGATTCCAATCCAACCATTGCATCAATTGTTCAGTTGTCCATAAAGCATCCACCAATATGCCATTAGGATATTCCACAGCTTGTGTTTGTGTCTGTACTGCCATTTCATAACAAGACATAATAGCCACATGTTTGATATTTGGTTTTCTCTTTTTCCATAAATATCCCGTCATCAGCGCTGGACTATACACCTGCGATAAACAATCCATCCATTCTGGTCGTTTTCTTTTCATAAAAGAAACCCAAGCAGGACAAGCTGAAATAATCAACGGCAATCGATTCTTCTCCTTTTCATATCGTTGTATGAGTTCTTCCCATGTTTCCAATAAACTAAGATATCTTGCTTCTTTTTGATCAGTTACCCAACCAACACCCTTTTGTTTACAAGCATAGGCTATTTTTTGTGCCACTTGAGTATAATCTAAACCACCCAAGTGTACAGCTATAGCAGCTATGGTTTGTGGTTGCAAGGAAAACACGACTTGTTGTCCTTGTTCCAACCAACTATCACAAAGTTGTATTACTTGATATCTACTCTGAATAGATAATTGTTCTTCAGCCAAAGTAAGACAACCTGTACATGATAAACAATCTTGTAAAGGTACACGAGCAACAACTGGAGAAGAGTGGTTGTTGTTGTTATTAGAAGTGGCATATAAAGGACTCGCAACAGAACCTGTAGGAGGAGAAGAAGAAGAAGAGTAGTCGTTAGTTGTAGGTTTACAATGAATAGGACGTTCCAAGTCATTCAAGTCGGAAAGTACAGCTTTCCACATTTTTTACTCTTTCAACAATTCAATATTTTCTTGTAAAAACCATTCATAACCCATTTCTTTAGACAAGTTGGGTTTTCTTTGTTCCCATTCAACTCGACTTGTGTGATGATTAGCAACTATGGAAAATAAACAACCAATCACCTTTGTTATACAAGGAAACGTCGGAATAGTATTCCATATACGTTGCCACAAATGATCTATCATCGATAACAATATGTCCATAGCTTCATCTCTTTCCTCCTTATTATTCATCAAACAATACCTTATCCAGTCTTGTAACATATAACAATAGATTCCTCTCAAAGCATCCAAAATATGTAAAACATAGGATGGATTGGATTCCACAGCATCACAAGCAACTGACCAAGCCTCCAAACAAGGACCATACCACCATTCCTTTTGTATATGAATGGGATAAAAGTGAACTAGTCTTGAAACGAGATGTCTAACAACTCCGGGAAATATACCAAACCAATCCCATATCAACGATAGATTTACGAGTTGTGAAACTTGGCCATCCCAAAAAGGATAAAAGACAGTAGAAACGTCTACAACGGCATCCGAAAGACAATCGTGAGGACTAGAAGCACGATAAAATATATCATATACCAGCTTATCCAACCAACAATAGCCAGCTTGAGGAGAGTCATAATAAGGTAGACGAAAGCGACAATAATCCGAAAGAAAACGTTGTAAACTTTGGTTGTATAGCAAATGACACCAAAACCAATCCAAAGAATAACTCATCAACTGTTGACATTGTCTTCTGTTCCAATCACAAGCAGTTTCACTATCCAGTTTCGTTACAGTTTCTTCGACACTATCGACACACAATCAGGTAACTCAAGGTTATGAGAATAGTGATAACCAACCTTTCCAAATAAACATTGTCTTGAGGTAAAAAAGGAACAAATATCAAAGTTTCTAAAAGTAACCATCTTTCTTTACTCACACGATACAATAAACGTTTTCTACCAACTGCATCACATACTGAAATGGTTTCCATTTGCACTCCAGAAAGGAAGAATACACAAAGAATCTCGACTAGAAAGGAATCTTCTTATTGGATATTTCAATATAACATTCCACCAACTTTCTTTGTGTAATATTCAATGATGGACTTGTACTTTTCAATTCGCCTATGTGAAGTTGAATTTCAGCTAAACATTTCACTGCAGACTTGCGAATATCTAAATGAGGATGTTCAACACATTGTAATAGAAAAGTAATGATTCGATTCCATCGATTTTCATTCACTTCATCCAACTCCAATTGACTTTCAAAAAATACTTTTAGCAATGACTCTGTACCTTGTAAAAGAACTTGTATAGTAGCAACGGATGTCGTAGAAGAAGCATCTCGAAGACTGCCATTTGTTGTAATCCAGTCTTGAATATAAAATTCCAATACATTTAATAATACAAGTGGAGGACTTTGTTTCCACAATTCTCGCAACAAAATCTCTAACATCCACTCCATTTCAATTCCTTCTTTCATCGTCTGAAAACAAGTAGAAGAACCTTTCCAATGGGTATCGTTCGAAGCATTCTTAAAGGAATGAACAGGCAAAAACATTCCTAAAATTTGCTTCACTTGAGATATATCGAGACAATATGAAGGATTTCTTAAAGCATCTCGAATTTGAGACAAATAACCAAACCTATCTTTTTCACTCGCACTTTCTTGAGCCTTTTGTAATAATTGACAAATAAGACTGGCAGTATATTCTTCTTCTTCAACTTTTTCAGTCACAGACTCTTTGGATATCGACATATCCTGAAATTGCGGATGTAAATTTCCTACATGTCCAGTTTGGCTATCCACTTCACGATTGACATCAACAGAAGAATGCTCAAAAGAATCTTCTTTACTTTCATTCTTCTTGTAAGACTCATCTGGAGTTGGATTAGACGCCAAGTTATCTGTTATGGAGGAAGATTGAGAAGTGGGCATTTCGTTCTTCGAATCCAACAATCCTAACTTGCGTATCAAATTGAGATGTTTACCATCTTCTACTGAAGTTGCTCCAACTAATAGGGTGGCAGGATCGATTAGTTCATCAAGTTCTACAAGGACATCACAAGCTGCTTTACGTAGATCGGCATTCTTATCATAAGCTAAAGGAGCAATATAACTTATAATCAATTGAACAAATTCTGCTACATCAGCACTTGTAGATAATCGATTGACAGGTGAAGAACCAGGTTCAGCAATATTGCCAGTCATGGAAATGGAAGTGGTAGTCTTGTATAATGATTCACTCTCTAATAAATTCGGTTGTTCTGTTTGTTTGCGATATTCTTTGCAATTTCGATAAGAATGTCTCAAGTGCAACAATGCATGAAGCATTACTCTTGGTGAAGAATCCAAATTGGAACCACTAGAAGCAATAGGAGCTAAACAACTCTTGCAAATAATACTACTTCTTAATTGAATCCAAGGAATCGCTTTTCCTAAATCTTCAATAGTTGTAGCACTACTACTGCGCACAAAAGAGTTGGGGTCCGAAAGTCTTTGGAATAACCTTCGAATGAGCGTTCCTTCCTTCTCAAGAATTTGTACAAGTTTTTGTTGTTCTTTGTTGGGATAATCTATTGGGCTTTGTTCAAATGTTTGGAATACTTTGGATAACAATTGAAGAGCTGCTGCTGCTACTTTGGTATGCGACTCTCCAACCAATGGACTTAAATACTGCAATAATAACTGCAAAGTATTTTCTGTGAATAAGCTTTCGTCTTCCAAGAATGTCTCCGGATGAGACGCTTGATTCTTACGTTCTCGTTTGGTTGCCAAATACAAAGCAATATCTCGTTCAATTCTGGCAAGAATATTGACCTTGACTTTCCAATCTGTAGCTGCCACAATTCTACCAAATAGTTTTCTTAAATCAGATTCTGTTACTTTTCTCCTGGTCCATATGCTATCCATCGTAGTCTCTGAAGTAGCACCAGAATATCGAACATCCATATGAGACAATACCTGTCGACCAGTTTCACTAGTCACAGAAGGTACAATGGAAGCTTTATAATTATCTTCTGCGATAGTTTTGTTTCTCTTTAAATCATCACAAATAGTACTATGCGATGAATCACTTTGAACATCAGTAATAGAAGCTGTGTTCTCATTGGATATGGCAACGCGTTGAGGAAGCTTTCCGATATCGGATTTTCGCATCGATGAAGACTTTTTCGTTGAGTTTTTTTGAGTTATTGAAGAAGAACGATTGCTCTGAATGGTCTCTCTAGTAATATCGTCTTGTGAATTTGTAGTAGGAGTGTCCGGAAGAGGAGAAAAACTCAATGAAGGAGGACGACTATGTCTTCCTAGTTGTTTGATTTTGTTTCCAGATAAATTCGATATGGACTTTGTAGGAGTAGAAATTTCACCTATCCTCTTATAACGTTTAGAATCCATTCTTTTCTTTTCACTTTTGGTAGTATCTGTACTGTGACCGGTAGAAGAAGTAGAAGAGGCTTGTTCGGTGGAATCGTTTTGTAGACTTATCGTTTGTTGTTTTCCAACCGAATTAAAAGATGAAATAGACTTGCGAGGTTTGTGCAACATTGAATGAGAAGAAATACTTTGATTGCCGTCATCTAAAAACACCAATTGAATAAAGGGAGCATCTTTTGGTTTCTCTTCACCAATCGACTTCAAAACTCCAGAATCTAAGGATTTTACCATCGTTTGGGCTCTATTAGGAAACAACTTGGCAAATAACCAGAAATTCTTTCGACTAGTGGATCGAACATTCGCTGATGCATCTTGTACTCCGGAATGGATTGCTTTTTCAAAGGATTCTACACACTTTTCAATATCAGTTGGTTTCTGATGCTGCAGTGAAAGCCAAACAAGTTCGGCCACAACATTTCTAGCAGCTGGAGCCAAACCATGAATATTCAGTACGTCTGCAGTAGCTCTGACCATTCGAATGCTTTGGACATATTCTACTAGAGCTTTTGCAGCACTAGCTCCAGACTCTGCAATAATGGCTATTGTAACTGGAGTTATCTTTACCAAAGGAGCTAATAAGGACTCTGCCAACGGTTCAGCTATAGCACCTTTTGCCATTTTCGCCAATTCAACTAAACTTTGACAGGCTTCGCGCACTACTGCTGAACGCAAGTCGGTTACAGCATCATTCATCACCAAACGAAGAGTTCGAAGATTTTCAATAAATATATCAAACAAGGCACGATTATCTTCTGTATTCGTGTTGTCTTCTTCTTTTGCTTGGAACAATTCGTTTGCAACTAAAGACAAGGTTTTCAACGCATCTACTCGCTTTTCCCACTCTTGATGACTGTCAAGTTGTCCACATAAAGTTTCCAATAGTTTTATCAGTTCTTGAGCGTTTTTTGGAATGGCAACTAGTTTTTTCTTTCCATTTTTTCCTAGCGACTGAAATGAACTGGTGCTACTGTTGTGCTTCAATCGACTGAGTTGTCTTGTTGGTGCCAAGGTAGACATCATAAAGATATATATTCCCTATATGTTTGGCCAACTCAGGTTGTGTTGGTTAAGACAAAGAATATGTAACCATATCCAAATATAAAAACTAAAAGGGAGCAATGGCTAATCCAACAATCTACTCTTCCACGAACGTGTCCAATTCGATTGTATTCATTTTTGATTTCATGGCGGGCAAAAAACAATGGGAAGGTTTAAAATCAGGCCTTTATTACTCTAAAGCAAAAAAATTTCAACTTGCCATGAATTAGCGTCCATGGCCAAATTGGATAAGGCGTCCGCCTACGGAGCGGAAGATTGCAGGTTCGAGTCCTGCTGGACGCGAAATTTTCTGGATTGTGTTTTAAATCGTCGAGGCTCTTTTGACAGCAGTAGTTGTAGACCAATCTTTTGGATTCATGACTCGCTCGAATGGATATAAACTTTGATGACCATCACTCCAGATAACTGAAAAGGCATAATTTCCAGCAGTTTGAATTTGCAACTTCAACTCAATTGAGACCATACTGGATATACTTGAATATCATTACACTTACTGGCTTTACATTTCTATCTACAGATTTCCAATGTCTTTTTCCAGTAAACTCATCGACACACGAGGCACAACTACAAGCATTCCTTAGTTCCCATGGTGACCATTCCACCTTGTTGTTTTCATTCCAAGCTATGCCTTGTTGATCGTTGCAAGAAATAACAATAATACACTAAATAACAATTAAACTATTTCAGTCTACTATAATTTGGGACACTGTTACATAAATGAATACCTTATCGCTATCAAAAAAAACTTGTGGAATTCTTTTCCCGTTTCCAAATGCATTTTTTGCAATTTGTTGTACTACAGCAGATGCCAAAGATTGATAAAGTTGGGATATCTTTGATTCGCTCAAGGCCAATACAGCAGGAATGCCATTATCACTCCAACGACATAAATCGGGGTCAAGTGGAAAGGATTCCACAAATGGTATCCCATAGTCATTGGCAATTTTTTGACTAAACCACATAAGTTCAATGCACATCAAACTTACAAGCTCTTCTTCCATATTTACCTTTTTCCATGACCAAATAGATAATATCGTTTGTCAGGAATATCATTAGGTTCGAAATATGCCATATTTTCCACCAAAGCTACACAAGGAACGGATACTTTACCAAACATTTGAATACCTTTGATAACATCTTGAAATGAAAGCTGTTGAGGTGTGGTTACAATAACTGCAGCGTCTAACGAAACTGTTTGACAAATGGTTAACTGAATGTCACCCGTTCCTAAAATAACACGAGTCATTATGAAAAATAAATCAAAATAAGACTCATATACCCGGTGGCATATCGATCACCAAATAGTCCAAACTTCCCCAGTCGGTCTCTGTTAATAGCTGATTCATCATATTCGCTATCATAGGTCCCCTCATGATGGCTGATTCAGGATTAATATATCTATTTGCAGTCAATCACAAAAAACTCATTCTTGGAAAGTATTCATATACCCAAAAGACATAAGTTTCACATTCTCATATTCCAGAGGAATAATTCTCCCATCTTTATACTGTACAATCTTATTCTCAGGTTGTACCTAAATATAAAAAACCAACGTTTTAGAAACCATACCCGAGTATTCTCTCATACTCAACTTACTAAAATAGGTAAACTGGGTCCATAAATATCTGCGTCCATGATACCAACTTTACCACCCAACTTGGTTAAAGTAAAGGCTAAGTTTACTGCGACAGTACTCTTTCCAACACCACCTTTACAACTTGCAACAGCAATAATATGTTTTACTTTATTCAACGGTCGATCTCCAGCTTGTGCTCGATTGATCTCGTTTGCTCGCAAGTCAATCTCAACGTTGCGTACCCATAACAACGACGAGACCCATTCTTTGGCATCGTTTTGAAACTTTTCTTTAATTGGACAAGCAGGAGTAGTCAACTGTAAAGTGAACCGAACGTCGTATTTTCCATCTTCCTTGGCAACTCTTTCCAAGTTCTGAACAAATCCAAGCTCTACAATATTCTGTTTCAAGTCTGGATCCTCAATATTCTTCAACAACTCCAATACTTGTTTCTGCCAATCACTCATACACATATTTATCCTCGTTGAAAGACGAGTTTGAATGGACATTCCTTGTAACTTGCACAATCTCTTTCCTAGCCATTGTCTCGTATTCCGTCGAAACCTATTATCCAATAAATAGTATTGTTTCCTACAACACTTTGGACACTTTTTAAGTGCATCTCCGTTACGTTGAGACAAGACAGAGCAAGTAGATATTCCACAGGAACGTACAAACAACATAAAAGGAGGAAGACTCTGGCCAAATCTCATTCCATATAAGAATACCTTTTCTGCCATTGATTGATTGGTTGAGCTCCATTTGCATCCTCCTTCCTTTCAGTTGTTGATCTTGTGAACTTTAGTTACAAAAGATGACATATCAAAATATGGAAAAGACTTTATTTGTTTCCTCATTTACTCCTTGTAGTCACGCCCCATTTCTATCAAGTATAAGACGAGTAGACTTGTCAACCTGTCGGAGACCCAAACAAAAGTGCTTTCACCTTGTGCGTATGGGAGCTGATAACTTGAGTATGATTTTCTCTATAGCAATAGTGTTTGTTTTTCTTACTTCCCCTGTAGAATTTTGGAAAGATTTTTGGTGTGGTGGCTTTCCTGGAGGAGAAGCATATTTGAATGAAGTTATAGAAAGCGACTTTGCCAAACCAGTTCCGGGACTCGAGAGTTCTGGAGTGTCTGCTCAAAGGGAACCGAATAAAACAGTTCCAAACAAACAGCAGTCTTCTAAACCGAAAACTCCCGCTCCAAGTTCTTCTTCCAACAACGGTACAGCCAACATTTCAGGAGGTGGCCAGGTTCGTTTAGTAACTGACCCAGTAACTGGAAGAAGTCGTTTAGAAATAGTACAAGAGGAGTAAAGCTAAGTAGTGATTGGTTTTTGTATCGACCTAAAGAAACACTGTTGGTCTTGTTCGGGATCAGAATAAAGACATTCTCTTATCAGAGACATTCTCAAATGCGATTTGGAGATTTAGACAAGTCAGCATTTTTCTCTGCATATGACGTCCACTGTGGGTTTTCGTAGTGTTCATTTTCAAAGTAAGACTCGAAAACAGGGACTGAAAACAAGAACTAATCTTCACTCATAGTATTGGAAGTAAGAAATGTACGCAAGGGACTTGTTTCACAAGACGTTTACGTACGAACAAGGCTGATACCCTTGATGGCTGGAGCGCCTAAAGGAACAGCCAAGGGAGAGAAAGGAGATGGCAAGAATGATACGGTTAGGTTAGACGTCTTTACCAACAGGAAGACAAATACTGGACAAGACTTGGGATTTCATGAAGGTTTCAGTTTGTAAGTAACCCTATATATGGCTTGTCAAGGAAAAACTCAATTGCAAATATAGTTCTTTACCAGTGTTTCACTTGGTTTTTGACCTTTGGAAAACACGAGCTTTAAAAGAGGATAAAGTAATTGGAAAGTTTGTTGTATCTTTAGAGGACGTCGCAAGAGCTCCGAACATGTGCTATTCTGGTTGGCACGAGACAAAATATCCTGCTGGTACCAAACGTGCGGGACAACCTTCTGGAAAGGTTTTTGTAGCAATACAACTAGAAGCTCCTCCTCATCTTTCGTTGACACCAGTAACTCCTCCAGGGTCTCCAGGCGTAGTGAGTCGGAGAAAGTCCTCCCAGAGCTTAAATGCCGATAAGCTGTCAGTTCCTGTCAGTCCAACTCTTTATCCAAATTTGGATGAACCTCCAAAGGATAGTTCTTTTGTATTCCAAGGAGGGAATAGTTACACTGCAGATGGGCAGCCATATCCAATGGAAGGATTGTATTCATCCTATTATGGAGCAGAGGATATTCCAAAGGCAACCTTGACTTGTGTGGATTATTATCCCTCTTCTAATCCGTATTTGATGGCTTCAGCTCCTCCTGTTGATAATGCTTAGAGTCTTTTATGTACAGAAATAAATATTCGATTGATTAGACACATTTTGTAGGACAACTGATTTTAAGTGAGGAGACCGACTGGATAACATTTTTCTACGGATAATTATGGCGCCAAAAAAGAGACTGGATTGTTTTTTGAGTGGCACAAGTTTCGGAAATGTTGCAAAAAAAGGTTTTTGTCAAAGATGTGTTACTGTAGCAAGTTTATCTGGACACTTTTGGAATCCTAGTCGCTACAGTTTGTCTCTTCTTTATTTCACCAAACGACGTTATTATGACAGGCAGGTGGAGACTCTCAGTCCATATATGCAAACCACTAATGGAAAGGATTCGAACAACTATTCTTTGCTTGAAACTGCAGCAGTTCCAACTGATTCAGCACTGGTTGAAGGAATTCGACAAGTAGCAATAGGAAAATATGGTGCAAAATCCCTCAACAAGTCATTAGCGAATAGAATACTTGAAGAACTAGAACAGATTGAAAAGCAGATGAGAAATTGGAACAACTCTCCTGAAGAGAACAGTTTATATCAACAGCAAGTGTTACAAAGAGCTGCTTTTCTGGGATCACTATATTTAAAACCCAACTGGAATCTTGACGAACAGGAAATTCTTAGAAAATATGAACTTGGCATCGCTTCTACAAAGAAGCCCTGTTCTGAAGCTTCTTTACTTTTAGCTGTGCATCCAAACAGTTTTCAAAGATTAGAAGAATGTCATTTAACGGAACATGTTCTCAAGTTACTGCAAGGTGACCACTTGAGTACACTGGAAGCAGAACAGTTGGGAGAGTTTATATTAGAGTGTAAAACACTAACAGATGCAACCTTATCTGCTATGATTCTCCATATTATGCGAGTAAGACATGAAACTTCGGAGGAATTAATAGGCTTTGCTACTGCTTGTCAAAAGACATTGAACACTTTATGGAAGAGCAATGTTTCGGTGCAAATAAGGCGTCCGATTCCAGTATTACAAATAACAGAACCTTTTGATGGTGTAGTCAAGTCTCCCATGGTAACTCCATTAATAGCGAAATATATTACGGAGCAATATGGTATATGGACAGTTCTGATAGGCTCCGATACAAGTGGTCCCAAGGTACGTGACCAATATGATTCTAGTCAAAATGTAGTTACTTAGTCCTTCGTGCGCTCTATTCAGTACGGAGTTAATTTGAAAATGCTGGTAGAGAAATTAGGAGAAGCTCGTATTCCAAGAATATCCAGTCGAAAGCATCTCGAAGAAATGTTTCAAATGCAAACTTCTCCTCGTGTCTTATATATGGACCTTGAAGATATTTGCCCTGCTCTGTCAAGATTGACTTATTTACGTCGAACTATTATCAAAAGGCCTTGTTTAGCTACAGTAGAAAAGTAAGTTTCACGTACTTGGTTCCAAGTGTATATATTTACAAAGAAGAAATTAGAGCTATCAATTATATCGATGCGGATGCACTGTTAACTAGTGCTTTTCACTCCAATTACATAGATAAAATGATACGAATTGGAACAGCACAACAGTTTTTTCAAGTATTTGTCTTGAGTGGAGGCATAGAAGGTGGTTTAGCTTTTCCAGTTGGAGGACGAAGTGGGGTGACCATCTCCAGTTTTTCTCAAGATGGGTCAAATAATCATCTCGTCGATGTTCAAAAGGTTACTCCATCAGATGTTCTTTCTGAAAAAATAAGGAGCAATGTTCAATATGAAAATTCTCCTTCTTGGCTATCCTGTAATGCAGAGTTGATTGGTCGTGTATGGGATCGAACTGGGAGCAGTGATGAAACTTTTGATGCTGTGGTGAAAGCTACGATACAAACTTTGGAGTTTCTGCAAAACAAGATGATACAAATTGCTAACCGTAGAATGGCTTCAAGAGATGGATAGGTTGCCTTTTACTACATTGTACAATTATGATGACCTTTACGGATTGGCTCTTCTCTCCCCAATCGTATAAATATTTCTTGGGATTTCTTGAAAATACCGAGTGTGGTTTGTTGTTTCCACCTTGGTAAAGCTGGTGGCATTCTGTAGTGGAAATTCTTGGTACTTTAGTGATACAGTTGCTTTCCAATAATGTTGACCAAATTTGAAACCAAAAGCAATCGAGTAAAGGGTCTTTCTTTTCATCCCGCTAGGCCTTGGATTCTTGCAAGTCTTCACAACGGAGTGATTCAGTTATGGGATTACAGAATGGGAACTTTGTTGGATAGATTTGAAGAACATGAAGGTGTCTCTAGGTTTAATAATTTAAACGTATGTTATTTGACCTT
The DNA here is from genome assembly GCF_000341285.1 of Galdieria sulphuraria. Lineage (NCBI taxonomy): Eukaryota > Rhodophyta > Bangiophyceae > Galdieriales > Galdieriaceae > Galdieria > Galdieria sulphuraria. The sequence continues at coordinate 36,732 of NW_005178434.1, forward strand.
TACTATTTAGGTCCAGTAAGGGGTGTCCATTTTCACCCGTCGCAACCTTTATTTGTCAGTGGAGGAGATGACTACAAAATCAAAGTGTGGAATTATAAACTTAGACGCTGTTTATTTACCTTGTTGGGCCATTTGGACTACATTCGAACGGTTTTCTTCCACCACGAGAGTCCGTAAGTATTCCAACTGTACTAAATAAACTCGTTGCTCAACTTGAGCTAGTTGGATTGTCTCTGCGTCTGATGACCAAACCATTCGCATTTGGAATTGGCAGAATCGTTCTTGTATTGCGGTACTTACAGGTCATAATCACTATGTTATGTCTGCCATGTTCCATCCCGACGAGGATCTACTACTCTCAGCTTCTTTGGATCAGACTATACGTGTTTGGGACATATCTGGCTTACGCAATCGTTCACCAACATCTTCTTTTTCTTCCAAAGATAACTTCGCTGCCGATATATTTTCTTCCAACGAGGCTTTTGTAAGAAATGTTATCGAAAGTCATTTTCGTGGCGTCAATTGGGCAAGTTTCCATCCAACTATTCCTCTCGTTGTAAGTGGAGGAGATGATCGCCAAGTAAAGTTGACATATTTGGAAAATGGACGGACGAGAGAAATACAAACTTTTTATGGCCACCTGAACAATGTATCTTGTGTTATGTTTCATCCTAGTACCAATCTTATTGTCTCTAATTCAGAAGATCGCACAATAAGAGTCTGGGATCCCATTCGCCATACTTGCTTACAAACCTATCGAAGAGAAAATGATAGGTTTTGGATTCTGGCAGTGCATCCCAAACTCAATCTGATTGCTGCAGGACATGATTCTGGAATGATTGTATTCAAGTTGGATAGAGAGAGACCTCCTTTTTATAGCGTTGGGAAAGATTTATATTATGTAAAAGAAGGAGATGTTCGACTGTTTGATTTGGAACAAGGAAGTGATCAGTCTCTATATCAATTATATGTGAAACCTGACATTATGTCGTTGTTATATTCCAGTTCGGAATATACGATCGGTTCTGAAGTTCGAGGTCCCATTTATGAGCCTCCACCTCGATATATGCATGTCAATACTTTCGAAAATTGTATATTATTGACACATGATAGAGACTCTCCTAAATATTCTCTATACTTTCTAGGAAAAAAAGGACGTTCGACTAGTTCAGAAACTATTCATGGCTTTGGTGTTGCAGTGTTTGTAGGAAGAAACCGATTTGCAACTTTATCTACTGGAGAACAGTTGCAAGTTCGTGACCTTCGTAATGAAATAACAAAAACTATTGCTTGTCCTATTCCTGGAGCTGAACTTGTATTTCCTTCTCGTCCCGGTACTATTCTTATAAGTAACGGAGAAGTTGTTGTTCTATTTGATATGACTCAAAGGAAGATATTGAAAGAACTTGCTTCTGCTCATGTGAAATATGTCGTATGGAATGAACATATGAATAGAGTGGCATTATTGAGTAAGCATTCAATAACTTTGGCATCAGGAAAGTTGGAACATTTGGCAGTTGTTCACGAAACAGTAAGAGTGAAAAGTGCGGTGTGGGATGATTCGGGAGTTTTATTATATACCACTCTTAATCATTTGAAGTATTGTTTGCCAAATGGAGATACTGGAATTGTGCGTACTTTAGATAATTTGATATATTTGACTCGTGCAAGAGGACCAGCTGTTGCTTATTTGGATAGAGAGGGAAATCCAGGAGTCCTTGCAGTGGATCCTACCGAATATGCATTCAAATTGTTGTTATTACGCAAAAAATATGATGAAGTAAGGATATAGTTGATAATGGAAGAAGTGAACTAACATGTGTTTAGGTGCAGTATTTGATAGCAGAAAATCGTTTTGATGGTCAAGCCATGATTTCTTATTTATGTCGCAAAGGATTTCCTGAAGTGGCTTTGGAATTTGTTCGAGATGATAAGACTCGTTTTCATTTAGCACTGGAAGCTGGTTTATTACAAGTTGCTGTGGATGCTGCACAATCTTTGGATACTTTTGAAATATGGCGCAAACTGGGTGAAGAAGCATTGGCTCAAGGAAATGTCTCCATTGCGGAACTTGCTTATCAACGTTCCAAAGACCTGAACAAATTAATCTTCTTATATGTCGTTACTGGCAATTTTGACAAATTGGAAAAGGCTAGCAGGTTGGCAGAAATGCGTCAAGACTATATGGCACAGTTTTTAATATCCTTTTATTTGGGAGATGTGAATATGAGAACCCAGTTGTTGTATTCTAGTGGTCAGATCATGTTGGCTTTGTTATATGCAGATACTTATCAGTTATCTGAATGGAAACCAAAATTGGCTTCTTTATCCACAGAATTACAAAGCGATATACCTTTGAAGACAGGATTGTTACTTCCTGCTATTCCAGTATATCCAAAGACTTCTAATTGGCCATTGTTAGAATGGACCAATGCAACAAATGGTGGACATGGTCTATTTAGACGCAATCCTAATGCTTTGGAAAGCTTTGAAGAACCCACTGTGACGGACTATTATGAAGATGCATTGGTAGCTGCTGAGGAACAAGAAGAAGAAAGTTGGGCTGATCATCATTCCAAGGAAAGAAAGCAAGCTACTGCCATCGATGCTTTGAAAGTCTTTGAAACTCCACAAACTGTATTGGAAAATTCTGCCAAGTCCGCGAATAGTAATATCTTTATGAACCAACCTTTAGAAACTCATATAGAGAAGAAAGAGGATACATGGGAAGAAGAAGGCTGGGAAGAAGAAGATGTTCAGATTGATACTCAAGAAGAAGACTTTGGCAATAATGATTATCTCAAGAATGAAGAAACCCAACAGCAAGATTGGTTGAATGAACCGATATCTCCACGATCAGATAAATTACATTCGATTGCTACTATTGCAGGCTTACAAAAGATGGAATATAAAACTCCTGAAGAGAAATTATCCATTCGAGAGATTTGGTCTCGTATGGCACGTTGTCCAAGTGAATATGTTATGAGTGGTCGTTTGGAAGATGCGATAGAAATGTTGAAGACAGAGTTGGGATTTATTTCGTTGGAACCGTTGAAGTCTTTATTTATGGAATTATATATCACTAGTTATAGTTGTGTATCCATGTTACCCAGTTTAGATAGCGTACCCATCTATATGTTGGATACTTGGCAGAGAAGAAATACTCCCAAACCTTATTATCGATTCGAACAAATGGAAAAGCTGATGACTTTGGCAGAACAGAAAATGACCGTCGGGAAGTTTTCAGAAGCATTTAATCTTTATCGTCAATTGATTATAACACTTCCATTTATCATAGTTGATAACGATTCTCAATGCAGTCTTTGTATGGAAATGTTGACTACCTGTAGAGAGTATATTATTGGTTTGATGATTCGAACCAAACAATCGGAAGCCAAATCCAAAGGAGATACTTTGAGACAATTAGAATTGGCAGCTTTGATGACGCATTGCAATATGCTGATTACTCATCAACAATTGGCATTACAAGCAGCTATGAAATTGGCATATGCCACTAAGAACTATCTTTATGCTTTGACTTTTGCGAAAAGGTTATTAGAATTGGCACCCAATGAAGAAATGGAAAGGACTGCCAAGAAAGTGATGCAGTTTTGTGAACGCAATCCAAACAATCAGAACCAATTGGACTATGATATAGAACAAAGCAACTTTGCAATCGACGCAGGTAGATTGAAGCCTTGTATACAACCTCCAACTAAGAGTTGTGTATATTGTGGTGCTTGTTATGATGAAAGTTGGCATTCTATGACATGTGTGGTTTGTCAAGTAGCTCAAGTAATGGAGCAACAGGATGAAAATCGCAATGCGTATGCAGGATTGATATCTTTATTGCACAAGACACAACCCATATCCAACCATACAAAGGTTTAGATATCCAATACGATTCTCTCGACAGGCAATCCTTCAAATGCAATTCTATAAATGGTAACCATATGTGGAAATTCTTCCAATGCATTGTCTTTCTTTAAAGTCAAATAAACATCTTTAGCAGTGGTTGTTCCTTGTAACTTTTGTCCATTGAGTAATTCCTCTTCGAGCACATGCCATGGCTTTTTAGTTGTTATAAAAGCTTCCGCACATTTCCTATTTCTTCCACCATAACAAGTCGTAATCAAATCGGCCACTCCACAACTTTCCATAAAAGTTTCCAATTTCACGTTGGAATAATATTTCTTAGCAAAACGTTGCATTTCAATCAGTCCAATTCTCATCAAAGCCGATTTGGTATTATTACCCATTTCTAAAGCATCACAAAAGCCTGCGCCTAAAGCAATCACATTCTTCAAAGCACCGCAAACTTGAACACCTGGAACATCTTTTACGAGACCAACTCGAAACATATCATCATGAAAAAGTTCTTTCATCAATTCTCCATCTTCTTGGTTTTCATGAGACCGATGCTTGATTCACAAAACTTTTCTGCCGCTATTTCATTCGCTATATTCGTCACCACTTAAAGCAAACAATGGATATATCACAAAACACTTCTGCTGCTATTTCATTCGCTATATTCGCACCACTTAAAGCACACATTGGAATATTCAGTTCACTTTTGATAATATCTGTGATCAGCAGAGGACCAGATTCATTAAAGTCGATTCCTTTGATAAGACTGATTCCTCTACAGCGTTTAGAAATGGCTGATTTCATTTGTTTGCATAGATTGCGAATAAACTTGTTTTGAAATGAGCACAATGATGAAAAGTTTCCAGAAAAACTTACTTGATGGGGAACTACAAATACCAATACCGTAGCACCCTTTACTGCTTCCACTATGTCGGGTACTGCCACAATATTTTCTGGCAACTTGTAACCCGGTAAATATTTGATGTTTTCGTGTTGGGTGTTTATTATCTCCGTCAGTTTTTGACCATTCACTACTTCTTCGTATACCCACATATTGACTCGATCCTCGAAACGGGAACTTTTTCGAACATTTTTGCCAATCAACCTGGAAGCTGCTGAGCCCCAGTTACCGGAACCCACTATAGCTACTCTTTCTTGTTGAGAAGACATGATCTGAAAGACTTGAGAACCAAAGAGCTTTGTTTTTAACCAATGAATGGCCACTGAAGATGCCTAACCGACTTGGAAATAATCGCTGGAAGGCCACAGAAGAAGAAATGGAAACGGACGACCATTTCTGGAAGAGAAAATCATTCAAGAATCTATATCATCTATTCTGTTGAGTTGTTGGAAAACAACTAGTAATAAAAATACTTTGTCATTATATATTTTCTTTCTCTATAGATAACTGCAACAATAATTTCTATTATACTACGTATATGGGAGCAGGAAATCTTCCTACGTTGTATGGCGAAATGAAAATAATGGCGTTGTAGGACCTGATGAAACTAAAAAAGAAAACGAATAGTGTTCAAAATGAGTCAAAAGCTTTTAAAACCAACAGAAGAAAAACGAAGAGTAACCATTTACTCTAATTATGTTGTGGTTCTATTTCCATATCACAATACAAACTTGGACAAATCTGTCTTCAACAACATATCTCCGAGGGATCCTTTCACACTAGGCGCATCAATAGTTACAGTTTGGCCTTTCCAATCAGGGGCATTGAAACTAATATCTTCTACAATACGTTCAATAACTGTATATAAACGTCTAGCACCGATATTCTCTACATTGGTATTCACTTCAGCAGCAACTGCAGCTATCTCTCGAATGGCATCAGGAGTAAATACCAAATTCACACCTTCCGTCTTCATCAACTCTACTTGTTGTCTAATCAAATTATTCACAGGAACCGTAAGAATCTGATAAAGATCATTCTCCGATAATCCTTTCAACTCAACTCGAATAGGCAAGCGTCCTTGTAACTCAGCCATCAAATCAGAAGGTTTGCATTGATGAAATGCACCAGAAGCAACAAAGAGTATATGTTCAGTATCCACATTTCCATATTTGGTGGAAATTGTACTTCCTTCTATCAACGGAAGTAAGTCACGTTGAACACCTTCTGCAGAAGCATCGGCACCGCTTCTCCATCCATTAGGAGTACAAATTTTATCAATTTCGTCAATAAAAACAATGCCATCTTGTTCAGTCAACTGAATGGCTTGTTGAATCACAGACTCATCGCTTAATAACTTGTCTGATTCCATATCTTCTAAAACTTGACGAGCATCCTTTACCTTCATTCGTTTCTTCCCTCCTGACTTGCTCATCGTAAATATCTTTTCCAAGTTGAATATTTCAGGCATCACGTCTCCCATCTGTACTACATGCGGAGACTTATTCTTTCCACTTTCTGGTACTTCTATCTCTCTATCTTCCAATGCTCCCTTTCTGAGCAAATTTCTGAAACTTTCTCGAGTTTCTTTTCGGGCCTGAGGACCAGTCAACTCATCCAATATTCTCTCTTCCACCAACTTATCAACAGTTTCCTTTATCTCCCTTCTCTTCTTTGCCTTAACCATCTGAACTGCATTTTCAACCAAATCTCTGATAATTTGATCGACGTCTCTTCCGTGAAACCCTACTTCCGTATATTTGGTGGCTTCCACTTTCACAAAGGGCGCGTCCACAAGTTTTGCCAGTCTTCTAGCAATTTCCGTCTTTCCTACACCTGTTGGACCTATCATTAAGATATTTTTGGGTATAACTTCATCAGCAAGTTCCTTGACCACGTGGTGTCGACGCCAGCGATTTCGTAGTGCAATGGCCATAGCTCGCTTAGCTTCTGTTTGTCCCACAATAAACTTATCCAACTCTGCAACTATTTCTTTGGGAGTCAGTTCTCTTGGAGCTTTGGTTGCGCCATTATCATTCCTATTAGTAGAGTCAGAGAGACGAACACATTCATAAGCACAAACCTACCCTTGGTTGTCTTCAACATTGATGACAGGAGAAACTGGCACAGGAACCTTATTATTAGCACCATCTGAAGAAGAGGTATCGGTCGAAAAGTTCCTAAGAAAACCGTCCCAACTTTTATGGTTGGTTATAGGAACCCGACTGGTAGTGGAGTTGTACAGTTTATTGGGAAGACCATATTTCTTACTAGTAATAGGTAGTCTTTCAATAGGTCCGAAACAATAGCGTTGAGTTGTAGAAGAATATACTGCGACGGTCTTTTGAGTACCACTTTTTTGCAACTGTTGTACCACTTTGTTACAACCCAACCAAAGCCTTTGAGGAAACATGAGAAGAAGAATGAATACGATTCTTTGGGACAACTGGTTGAGTAGTTATATACTCTAAAGAAACTTTCAAAAGCACAATACATTTCATGATGTAAAAGTATACTTGAAAGATGCACAAGTTGAATGGAGAATAATAAGCTTGTTGGGTTTGTCACATTCCCAAGTGGCATTCAACGGCAAACTCTTTCTTGAAAACAGATGAAACAACAACGTGAGCTCGACGACCAAATAGACACTTTAGATATTTCTTCGACTATAAAAAAGTGTTTAAAACGAATAGATGTTGATTCGAAGAGAACTTTTTTGAAGGATGATGCATTTCTTCTCAAACAAATAGTTCGACTGGATACCAAAGATACTTTGAGGATAATAGAAGCTTTCTCTTCCAAAGAGATAAAGAACCCCACTGCCTATATTCTCAAAGCAGTGAAGACAGCTTTCAAGGATTATTTCTTCCATTGGAACCTTTCTTCTAGGGTTGCCGAAGCTATCGAACACTTTCCTCCTTCAGGATATTTGATATTCGACATTGATACCATTTATCAATTATCTAAACTGTCTGAAAAGGAAGGATTAGGCTTTATTTCTTTTATAGAACGACGAATTCGCTTTCCCTCGTCCTTTGACGGATTAGAAAGGCTCCGAACTTTTATTGATGACTATTTGAGAGCTCTTAGACACTCCGATCCAATCCCCAAAATTCCTTCTGAGTTCGAATATACGGAAGAGAATAAAGTACCTGTTAAGAGAAGTAAGAAGTTGTTACCCAATTCCAAAAAACATAATGGCTCATTCTGCTTCGTCTTTCTTAGAACATGTGCATCATTCGGAGTATTCTCTACAAGAAAAGGATGAAGAAATGGTTACTAAAGAAACAGAAGAGTTGAAAGGACGTGTAAAACGATTAAAGGAGCGCATCTTAAGTGGAGTGTTCAAAATAGACGAAGCGACGTTGGATATGGATCAGATAGCAGCAGAAATGGAAACGGAACGTGCAAGACATTTACAAAAGACCAATCATATCTCTTGGAAAGTACATATTGTGTATGATGAATTGTCTTTATCTTTCCATTCCATTGGTCGCTTAGTATGTAGACCTTCTGTATTACCTTCTATGCCGGAAGAGATAAGATTGGATTCTTTGATTGCAGTTTCAGAGATGGAATCCCAATTTCCATCTTATCCTTGTATTTGGCTCATTGTGCCACGTGAAGATCCTTTGGAACATTTTCGGACCATTCAAAGAAGGTTACAAGTCACTCAAAGTGTAGCCATTGCAAGATATCAACTCATGGGTCGATGGTTTACTTTATTTGTTACTTGTTATTCCTCTCGAATCGAACATTTATTACCCAAACAAAGAGAAACATTTCTATCAAAAGGTGATATGTTGGTCTTTGTTTGTTGGTCTCCAACTGGATAAGATCGAAGTGTTTCATAACAACTCTTAGATGTGCATATGATGATGATGATGAAGACTGATAGGAAACTATTTAAATAACATCATTGGGGTTTATGACTCAAGTCTTACTGAATATAATATGAAATCAAAGCAAAAGTGAATAAGCAACTTTTTGAAATTATTTTTCTCTTTTGATCGGTTGAAAATCAGGTAAAGGTCTTTCTTCCTGTTGGTTTTCTAATCTTTCCCTCTGGAAACTTTCATTATTTCTCTTGGGTCGACTTAGTAGTCTTACTTCACCTAATATAAAAACACACATATATAGACATAGATATATACATATATTGACTCTTTCCTTTCTTACCCTTTCCTTCCATAGAAACCGATATTTCACATCTTTTACGTTTGATTCCCGAGTGGTCGACAAAAGTATTCGTATGTAAACTACCTGAAAGGAAAAGTTGATTACTTTTTGGATTCCACAGTAAGATCCATATGGCCTCCAAATTACAACAATATACATCCTTACCCTTTTTGAATCATAACTTCCAAGAATTTTGCTGAAGGTGAAGCATAAACAGTTACATTATGCCAATCCGTTACAACTTGTTCACCTTCTTCACCTGTTTTTCTCTTATATGCAGTACTGAGGGGGAAGTTCCAAGCAACCGTACTAGTAGCTTATCTCAGTCTCAAGTCCAGTCAAAGCATCGCAACCAAATACCTAGAAGAAATATTCCTTGCTACAGGATTCTGACCCACATATCCTATAAGAATAACTCGATTCAAACTTCCACCAAACCACTTGGTATCGTGAATGTAAGGCGGAGAATTCTTATCACGGTTAGTTTCCAAGGTGGAGGGACCTTTTCTTTCCCTGTTCCACTCTTGTTGGAAACTTGGGTTTTCTTCAGGAAAACTATTTCTATGATTACAAAAACTACGACTTGGAAATAATAGCCTTTTACAGTAACGGGATATACTCGCAAACGCCATTTCTATTCTTATAAGAAATGATGATACGACGGGAATGAATTTGATTCGGTATTGTCAAAGAAAATGCAGATCCATTTTGCCTCTTTGGTTTCTGTTGGTTGGATATCTTCTCTACTCATGTCTACAAGTTATGGTTATTCAAAACAAAGGTTCATTTGGATATTTCAATTTTTATGTATTTGGCTGTTCTTTGGAGTAGCGGAAAGTGGTAACCACCAACTGAAGCCTTATACCGAATATTCCTATTCATCCAAACTAGTACCCCTCACCGATCTCACCCCATCTTCTGGAACTTGGCCACTTGCTATGCAACAAATAGCTGAAATCATAGAAAGAAAGGGTTGGAAGAGTTATTTTTTGTCAAACGTCACTAACTGGAATCCTAGGTTACTTGGATACCTACGACTGGAATGGAATCTTGCAACAAATATCTTATCAAGTATCTTTAAGAGATGATATGTTCTGGTTGAGAGCTTCCAATACTTCTTCAAATAGCTCTTCTTCCTTACAACCTGGACAGATTGAAGTCAGATGTATTGAACAGAATACTATGACTTATCGTTTCTCTTGTCCTTCTCCTCCCATCGACGCTGGTATTTTCTCAGGTACAATATCTTGTGGTTCATAATAAATAATACAACATTCTTCTTGGGATGATAATGATTGATGATTACCATCTCTCATAATGCATTGTGTACTATGGAATGCTACAAGTTGTTGTTCGTGTGGCCAATAGGAAAGAGTCCACTCCAAACACTGCAATATGCTGCTTATTCTTCCCACTATCGTTCTTTTCGTCCAAGATACTTAGTACGGGCACAACAAGAAATTGGAGCAAGTCACCAAGTGAGACCACTGACAAGACAAGTTATCGAAAAAATTCACTCAGATGAAGTAAGATGATGGATAATATGCCATACTTATATCGTATGGACTCAAATTTCATGATTAGATTATTCGTTCTCCTGTTGATGTGGTTCGTGAGTTGTTAGACAACGCCATCGACGCTCAAGCCAACATCATCACAGTGGAGTGGCAAGAAGACAAAAGAAGAAGAGTGGGTTGTAGTTTCGACTATTTTGGATAAAAGAGAGTAATATTGTTGTTGGATAGATTCGAGTGATAGATAACGGTATGGGTATGTCTTTAGCAAACTTGGAGTTGTGTATCCAGTCACATACGACTAGCAAAATAGCATCTTTAGATGATTTGCACCATATGAATACTTTGGGTTAGTAACTCTACTCTCTCATATCATTGTTTGATGTTGACTGCAAAAAGGATTTCGAGGACAAGCTCTATGGGCAATTGCCATCTATTGTGAATCGTTATGTATTTCTAGTCGGCCTGCTTCGGAATGGGTTGGATATCGTTTAGAATATTCAAACCATTTATCCAAACATCATATTGTTCCAGTATCTCAAGATATGGGTACCTGTGTACAAGTATCGTTACACGAAGCTGCAACTGGTCAACATGAGAAACAAATTAGAAACTTGTTCCAACGATATGCGCTGATTTATCCAAAGATATCTTTTCGATTGAGGAAAAATATCCATGAAAGAAGACCTTACATTGTCTATTCTAAATGTCGTCATCTTTTGGAAAGAGTTGTACAAGTAAGTAACAAGGACTCTTTGCTATGGGTATTCGAATGATGATATAATATCTCGAGGTACTTCCTATTCCATCCAATGAATTGCGATATCATCAAGTAAAATTGGAACAACAACAAGGCAACCCTATCGGTCATATTCAAGTAATAATAGGATTACCGGAAAGAATTCATCGAGCACGTAATGATTGGATGTGGACGAGTATCAATGGAAGGATATTGGAACAAAGTATATTTCAAGAGGTATGGATATGTAGATATGAATTGATTGCTCTTTTATTATCATGGAGTAGTTGATTATGGCGAAAACGAAGAAAATGATTCCTTCTGGTAGATATCCCCTTTGTTTCGTACTCATAGAGTTGAAGCCAACATACGTGATATGGGATTTTAGTCCTAAGAAATTGGGTAAGAATGGCATTCTCAACTTTGTCTTCCCAACTAAGAGTAAGATAGACGTCCAAATCAAGCCTTGTATTCAACAAGAGTTACAAAAGAATATTTCTTATTGTATCGATCGAGCATTGGATGTTAGTGATGCACTTTATAAGGAGACCGATGCTTCAGAATGGACAAATGATAGGTTTGGATATCCAGAAAAAGTTTTATCTCAGCAAAGTTGCGATCATTTTCAAAGTAACGAATACTTTAATTTCCTATTTTCTCATTATTCTTATGGAACATATAGAATGGAAAGTTGTTGGACAACTGAAAAAGACTTATATCGTCGTCGAAACGGACTCAAGTGTTTTGTTAGTGAGTACTAGTCTACGAATTGCTGGCCTACTAAGATTGCACAAGTTGGAACAACATGTCGCTCATGAAGGAGTGCTATTTGAAAAACTATGTGAATTGTGGAGAAGTAAACCAGAGTTCTTATCCTTTTGTTCACTTCCCTCATCGTTATTGTTACAAGGAGGTAGGCTTCAAGGCTAATGGTTCGATTCTTCTAAACGTTTCAAAGTACCTCAAATATGTATAGAACGATTACAACAACTGCATATTCACGCAAGGTCATTGGATGGTATGCTTACATGGACTATTGATGAATTGCCAAAAATCATTTTCGATATGTTGCATCATAACGACTCTTGTGAAGCACAATTGATGAGAATTGCTAATCCTCAACGCAACTTGGAGGATAATTTGGCAGACTTTGCTTGCCGTTGTGCTTGGAATAATGGAAAGGAACTCACACAGTTTCAAATGGATAGACTGGTGGACCAGTGGATGCATCTTAAAGGTAACAAAAGAACATGTCCTCATGGAAGACCTATTTTTATTCAACTTCATGATAACTACTTGTCGAGACTGTTTAAAAGGACTTGGTTTCCTATAGAAAAATCATAAATCCAATTCTTCTTTTCTTATGGAGCGTTGACATGAAAAATGCCCAAAAAGGCGCCAACTCCTCTTGTTTCTTTACAAGTTGCTCAACGAGCGTTGAACTCTTTCGGACATACTGTACAGAAAGCACCATTCTTGCCACCTCCTGATGAATGTGAATGCAACCAATCACTGCAAATACTTGCCAAATATTTGGAGGACGTGAATAGGCTTCGAGCGAACGAAGATAAGAAATTTTCCTTGTTGCGCTTCCACAGAAACCGAACAGAGTACAAGGAAGAAGAAGAGAAATTCTGTTTTTCTATCGTCCGTTCTTTAGTATATGCGTACAAACAATTGAAAAGTTCACCCAGATTAGTGGGACTCGTCTCGAAAGTGTTGCAGACCTCGGGTTTAGCACTTTTCGTTTTAGAGCCTGAACGAAGAAATTGTGTAATGACAGTATTCCAACACGCAGCTTCCCTTTCCACCAAGAGACAATGGAAAACTTTGCTCAGTACACTTTGCGAAACCGCTGTCTCAGTAACTGGTATAGTTGGTGATTGGATTGCTACAGAAATTCTAAGAGCAGCTTTTGAAGTCACGGCGTCGTCAAACTGGGCTCTGAGAGAACATCTTTATATTGCTGCACTGGTGGAAGGAACTTTAAATGCACTGAAGCAAAACAGCCTGAAAGTTTCCTTTTTGGAGCAACTGGTATCTGATACAAGAACTTCGCTAGAAAGACGCAGCGATATGCAGAGTAGAAGCTTAGGCTTTATGATACTGGCCGGTGTCATAAGTGAGTTTTCTTTTTTTCCTATCTTGACAGTTTTGATAATGGATACAAATAGGAGCCTGGAATCCCGAGGATGCTTTCAACGACAGCTATCGTACAGTACATAATCTTTTCAAGCAGGAGATAGAACGTGCTACGCAGGATAGTATTTACAGTGCCAATATAACTTGTGAACAGGACTTTGGTATTATTCTGTATACAGTGACAGTGTCTTGTGGAATTGCTGCCAGTTGCAAGCGAATCGACTCCTTGTCTTCTACCATTTTCATACTGGCACATTGCCTAGACTATTTATCTGCACCTTTTTTACGAAGACAAAAATTTTTCCAACCTCTTGATGAAGATTCTTGGAACATTCTTTGCTACCATTCCACCTCGTTCGGATATGCAGCTGCAGAATTACTTATTCGCAACCCCAAACAGCATATTACTTCATTCTTTCACAATAAGTTATTAAATACTTGCCAAGAAGTTTTCAATTCTTGTAAAAGTTGGCCAGTTTCCCAAGATAGCTTAGTAGAATATGCAAGGATGGCCGTTTTGGGTATATGGAGGATGGTTTCCTCCTTTTCTAATCATATTTTTGAAACAGTGGAAGAACTTTACCGTTCCAAAAATCTCTCTACAATACATGATGGTGTCAATCTGATTTCCATATTAGATTCGATATCGATGATTGGATATTTTTGCCCCTCCCTTGTGGAGCGACAAAGTATTATCGCCAATGCAATGCAAGCTGCAGCTCATGCATCTCCTGAAGGAGAATATACTTCCGAGTTTACGAAACTTTTGTTGGATTACTGGCTGGAAACATTTCATTCGCATCGAGAAGACTTGAACGTTAGCAATGCGCGAAACAAGCATCTAGTAGCAGCCAGTCGGATTACTTGCATATTGGACAGTATTGTATCCAGCATCCCTTATTTGAATGTCAACGCGTTAACGGAGAAGCAGCCACAACTTTTTTCGTTGCTCTTTTCTATATTTTCTATTGACATGCCATCTTTGGTTCTCAGCTGTCACGCTATCTTTCGAACAGGTATGGCAAGTCACAAACAGCGTGCGGTATTTTTACCCTTTGTTTTATCCTATTGGAAGCAAACCTTGTTGCAATATCCCAAAGTATTATCAGCTGTCGACCTGATATCCAGTTTGGATGCGCTGCTTCAGTTAGAAACCCCAAGTGCGACGTTATTTACCTTGAGTCAGCACGAGGACTCTGATAGCAGCAAGCATAGCTTTTCGACGAGTGATATTCTTTTTGGGTGTTTGATCAGTTTAGCGGATGAGATCGACCAAAGATGGAAAGAAACACAGCAAAGTCGCCCTCTAGCTATTGCAATGGCCCGCGGTTTGCTAAAGTGTCCTATATCTTCGTTGGACATTGTTTTTCGAAGTTGGGAGTATCTTTTGAAACGCAGAGAGTCTTCAGAGAATACTTCATTGTTGAGTTTACTGCGTCAAGTTGTTGAAGGTGTCGACGCTGTACGCAAACCATATTTGATTCGATGGTATGTCAATCTATTGAATCGATATGGGAAGAGTTGGATGGAAAAAGGTGGAAATTTATAAATGGAAGCATTGACGCAATCCATTCATGGTTTGAAAGGACTCGTGATAACTGACCGAGACGGTGTCATTATATACCAAATAGAACGCTCACCTGGTGCTGCTACCCGTTGTGCAGAGTTTTCAACCGCGTTTTCTAGTGGTTTCGATCAAACAGCAAAGTTATCCGTGGGTGCTTTTAGAAGAGCTATTTTTGAGTATCAACAAGAAGTTTTTATTGCGTTACCTTTTTTACCACTTTTCGTAACGATACTAGTTGAAAAAGGAAGTAACTTAGGGTTGGTGTTTTCCTTGGAACCTTGGTTACGCAACTTTACCAAACAACTTGCTCATTTGGTGATGATGGACGCTCCTACAAGAGGACAGTAAATAGAAATGTTTATTGTGGTGCAGCTGCAGCCGCTGTGGAAGTCTCTCCTAAAGACTTGGGACCTCGTACTCCTAACGCGTCTCCTCCTCCTCCTCCTCGTTGTTCTTGATAAGACTGCTGATTACCCATATTCGCAACTTGTTTGGACGCCAAGGGCTCCTGTTTCAAGTACTGTACAGAATAAACTACTTTTCTCACTTCATCTGCTGTCAATGTTTCTTTTTCTAATAAAGCTCTGGCCAGACGATGCAGTTCTTCTTTGTGTTCCATTAAAACTTGCTTGGCATGGTGATAAGCTTCATCAAGCAACTTTTTCATCTCTGAATCAATAAGACTTCGCATCTCAGGACTCTCACTTTCTCTTTCCAACACAAATTTACCGATTTTATCGCTCATTCCATATCTCGTAACCATAGCTTCTGCAAGTTTGGTGGCTTGAGAAAAGTCGCTTTCAGCACCAGAAGTTACATTATCGTCACCAAAAATCAGTTCTTCTGCTGCTCTGCCTCCCATAGCAACTGCAAGTTTGGCAATCATTTGGCGTCTGGAAATACTGGTCATATCTGATTCTGGTAGTTGCGACACCATGCCAAGGGATACTCCACGTGGAACAATAGTTGCTTTATGAATCTACAACCTTACATCAACCCAACTTTACTGAGGAATAGAAACAAAAAGTACTTACGGGTAAAGCTCCTGTTGTAAAACAAGCGACAAGAGCATGTCCTCCTTCATGATATGCCGTCAGCTTTCTCGATTCCTCTGAAATAGCAGCACTCTTCCGTTCAGCACCCATAAGTATTTTATCTTTAGCATATTCCAAATGTTGCATGGCCACTGAAGGTGCTCCTTCCAATGCTGCCTTCAATGCAGCCATGTTTGCCAAGTTGGCCAACTCAGCTCCAGAAAACCTAACAAACAAATCAGCGAAACCTCTTTTGAACAAAAACACATCATCTTACCCAGGAGTGCCTCTAGCTATCACAGAGAGATCCACATCGTTGTCAAGTTTTATATTTTTGGTATGCAGTTGAAGTATCTGTCTACGACCTTCCACATCTGGATTGGGAACCACAACATGCCTATCAAAACGACCTGGACGAACTAAAGCCTTATCCAGTGACTCTGGAAAGTTGGTTGCTCCAATGACAATGATACCTTCATTGGGGTTGAAGCCATCCAACTCTACCAAAAGCTGATTCAACGTCATCTTCATATACTGTTGGTCCTTTGGATTTCTCGTTCCACCTATTGCGTCAATTTCATCTATAAAAACTATACATGGTGCTTTCTTCTTTGCAGCACCAAAAAGTTCGCGTACTCTTCTAGCACCCACTCCGACAAACATTTCTTCAAATTCCGAACCACTTGCATAGAAAAAGGGTACACCTGCCTCTCCAGCTATGGCACGAGCCAAGAGTGTTTTACCTGTTCCAGGTGGTCCAACCAATAAGACACCTTTTGGTAGTTTTCCTCCCAACCGAGTAAAAGTTTCAGGAGAACGTAAATAATGAACAATTTCTTCTAGTTCTGCCTTTGCTTCGTCACACCCTTTTACGTCTTCAAATCTTTTTGGACTATTTCCTACTTGTTCTGGTTGTATTTCTGTGTGAAGACCAAGTCCTTTACCAACTGAACGTTCTTCAAAAAGTGCGCCCAAACCGGATATGACTATAAAGAAAACTGCGACTGAACGAATGAGTTTCCAAAACTGACTCTTTGTACTTGGTTCTGCTAACGTCACATGCACTGGTTCTTCTGGTGAACCTGCTACAGGAAGGTAACCTCTGTTGGCATCTTTCAAACTATGTTCAACTTGGCCAACCGTAGGCACCCCGACTGTTGAAGGACTTGTAGCCGTTCTTGCAAAAGTGACAGGTCTAGCAGAATATTCATTGCGCAAAGCGGCAGAGTTTCTCCAACCTGTAGGGTACCCTTGTTGCAAGGGAGTTGCTGCTTTTCCACTTTGACCACCGGTCACTCCATAAGAACTTACGTCTCCGAGACCCTCTGAAGGAAGTTCTCTTGAATATTCAAACGCCACTTCATGAGAATAACCAGCTCTTTCAAGAACGTCAGCCAGATGCGAACGGTCAAAACGTCCCGTGTGAATGAGCGCCTTTATATATTCTTTAACGACGTCTTCTGAAGTCACTTGTAACCCTCCTCCTTCCACTTTCCTTATTACTTTTTCACTTTCACCAGCTTCATTCAAAGCTCTGAACAGTGCCAACACTCTAGAAGGGTCAGTAGGATACAGTTCTGCATCCTTTTCCAACTTGTTCAGTTTTCTTCCGGATAGTGAGTAACGAAAGTGTCTCTTTTGCCACAAGTTTCTTTTCAACAACCCATTTTTGTCTTGAACATATAAAGAATAAGAAGCTCTCCACAAGTTGTTTTTCAATAACAACAACATGGGTCGTCTCCAGACATGAGCAACCACAACAAAAGACATAAGACCAATCCAATGTGACTATTCTTCCTATTCAATGTGTGTGTGTGTGTGTGTGTGTGTGAGAGAGAGAGAGAGAGAGACCTTTACTAGATATGATATTTCATCATTGTAGACTATTTGTATATATTATTCTTCTCAATCACTCGCGTGCTTAACAATGATTGTCAATATCATCATATCTCATGATGAAAGAAGAAGAAGAAATTATTAGACCATTATTTTGTGTCATCATCATGTGGAGTAGAAAGGCGTTGTGGAGTTATCCCATAAGAAGATACAGTTCTTCCAACTTGGAAAAAGAAGCCAAGCAATTAACCTCCCAACTTTTGGTATTGGAGTTCTCTATTTGTATTTTGAGTACTTAGGTTGCTTAGAACGTCGATTGGTTGTCCAAAGATTTGCAACTTATTCACCAATCCAACCAGTTGCTTTCAAAATATCGCAGTGTGTACAACACACCGGAAGGGAAGGTACCTTTCAATTTACACTCGAGTGCGTTTTTCTCACAACTGGATTTCTTCTAGCCGATGGAAGCCACCATGCGGCAACTTTACCAAGCCAAGGAAGCAGCTAGAATAGGGGTGATGAGTGTTATTTAGATGATATAAAGTTTCCTAATCCATTGATGAATAGGCAGCACTTTCGTTGCACATCGAAAACTTGTTGTCCAAGGTGATGACCAGTTTGGGTCCGTTTGGAAGTATGTTTTGTGGTGTTCAGTTTTATGGACAAAATAGGAGGCTCATTGGTTATGATAGATCATGTATTGAAGAAAGATGGTTATGAGGATGCAGTTAAAGAGACTATCCAAGTATATGACGAAATGATTGAGAAACTTTCGGGAGATGTGAAACAGAAAGCTATCGATAACTTGTCTCAGAGGATCATCCAGTTGCGACAAACCGTTCACGTGAACAACTTTAGGTAAGTTTTAGAAAGGAGTAAACATGAGACCTTTATTATCTTTTCTAGTTGTGAGTTTTATCCTGTTGCTGGAGACCACTTACAAGTGGATGGTGTAGAAAAGAAAAAGAAAGATTAGTTTGTTTTTCTCATAAACATTACTTTTGGTTATCCAATCAACCAAAATGTGCCAAAGCAAAGAAAAGAAAACGACCAAAACCATAAACTACCAATGATGATGGATGATAAGGTCCACTTGTAATGTTTCATTGCATAACGAATACCTCTCAATCGTCCCTTCAATAGCAATTCTGAATGATAAACCTTGTGTGTTTTGTCTCAATATCTTTCCTCTCAAAAACATAAAGAATGCATGGATTACCTCCACATCTGCTTTGTTTATCCAAATTCTCAAAATCAAGTCCTCTTTGCAACGTCTCAAGAATCCATCACCACTCACTTCCTTGTATTCTAGCAATACCAAACTTTGACATTGTTGTCGTTTCTTATCACATTATGGAAGAAAGAAAACAATGCAACAACTTACTTTCCATCCAAACAACAGAAAAACGAGTTGAGTCCAAGTTTCCATCTTGATTTCCAAGTCATTCTTATAACGTAGTATGGTAGGTCGAAAACGGGAATAAAATAGTGTTTCGTGGGTATCCAACAATTCCAGCGTAAACTTTTACACGACAATTTCATTTCAATATTCTCTTCCATTCTCTTTTCTCACCTTGAGCATTCCTAAATTCATATTGCGTGGAGAATCTGGAAAACAAACGTGCAAAGTGCCTTCCAATTGATTCATATAACGAAGTTTCTTGCAAGGAAGCTTCACCATAGCAACAGGATATCTTGGTAGTTTGTTAAGACGTGATATTCTTTCGAGAGTTTCTTACGGTGAAGAAAAGTCAAAAAACAAGGGCATACGATAAAAAGTGGGAGGTATCATCAAAAAGTAGAAAACAATATAACTAATGCCCCAGTGAGTAATTGAAAGGAAACACAAACACAAAGTATTACATCAAAATAGCCAATACAAAGCTAAAACTACATAAAGCTATGAATAGAAAACTTTTGGTCAACCAACTCTTTCCCATTCAACCAATTTCATGAATTCATTGGTCTGCGCTGATGACGGCCATCGTCTCACATATATATATATATAATATATTTTTGGGAGGCGATGAACATAAAGGTGCAGCAAGAATAAGGAACGCTGGGCACCGGCTAGTTCTTCAATTGCCAACTAGGTCGGAATCAAACAGCGAGCGACAAGGGCTTTATGGAAAGAACCAACTACTTTATAGTTCGTACATAACAGTTGCACCCATAACTGTTTTCTCTATTACAGAATGACCCAAGACAAGCCTTTCTACTTCATCCACATCCTCTTTGGAACCAATAAACAAAGGAACACACATCTCTAACGACCTAAAGCAAAATAATTGACTATCAGCTGTCCTTATCATAAGACTTACCAAGCACTCAATTCTAATACAGGTCTACGACCAACACTAGCTCTACCTCCAGCTTGTCGGGCTAAAAACGCAAAGGGTGCAGCTTCTCCAAGGAAATTGGCAAGATTCTCTTTCCTAGGACCAGGCAGCATCATAATACCTCCTTGACATAATATCTTATGGAAGTTGGCCACGATACAATCTTCAAACCGAAAATGACGACTAGCATCCTTCTCAATATTCGCAATAAATGCATCTACTCCATCCACAGCCTTTCAAGTATGAGCACTTTCAATATAGAAACATGACAGAAAAGCTACCTTGGAAATAACTTGAGTATCCACAGAATACAATAAACCTCTTTCAGGTATGTGAACATGTGGATGAGCAACTACAAAGTGACCAGAAACAATATCCAAACCAAACATATGAACTCCAAATCCAATAGAAAATGTAAACACTATCGAACTACTGTAAAGACAATAGCCAGCTGCCACCTGATCAAAGCCTGTTCGTTGAAGAAGGTCTGAAGTATCTCCTTCTTTACCAGAAGAAGATTTACGATAATAGACGGAGAAAATGGTTCCAAGAGAACCTCCCATCACTCCACATAAGGGAGTATAAACTACAACATAATTGCCTACGGGTATATTTTTATCCAATGATAAAAACTCCTTTGCAAAAGTAGAATATATTAAGCAACATAAACCCTAAAGACCATAAAAGACTGGTTTCATCACAACTACGATTTCTTTTCATACCGATGAAGCCAAAGAACTGTAAATTTGAAAATCTGCATATCTCTGCATATCATAAAGCTTTATCAAGGGTCGATCCTTGACATAAGCTGCAATGCATTTAAAGGCAACTCCCATTTCGGACATTAATAAAGCCAAATCATTGCTTCCATGTGGAAACCTTAAACGAATAGTATGCTTCTTAGTTGCTCCCATTTCTTATGCCATTCACTTACTGTCGTTGTTGTTGGGTACAAAATCTTTTGATAGTTAATAGTTGTCGGGTTGCAGCATTGTCTTCCATATGAGTATCTGCATCTCCTTTTGTTATTTCTGCAAGGGATTGATTTCGTGTCAACTTGGATTCCACTTTAGAATTCGTTGTTTCCCTCATATTGGATTGAAGTGCTCTTATCAACTTGTCTGCTTCCTCCACATGACATCGGTAAGGAGAAAAGGAAGGCTCCAAAGTGGTATTGATACAGTTGTGATTTGGATGGGTTACACGACCAGTTACTAGCTTGTGCCAGCTTTTGTGACATTCTTCAACAATTTCCATGGCATAGGAGCGACTTTGTATCTCTTCTCGAAAGGCAAATAAATTTTCCTTTTTCCCATCTGGGATTTTGTAAGTGCGGAACCAAGAAAAAGTGGCATGTTGTAAACCAGGTAACATCCTAAAGCCATAAACATTAGGAAGACTATATAATTCAAAGACTTACCTATACAAATCATCCACGTCATTGAGTTCTTCAGCAAGACGATCATGAACATCGATTGCCACAATCTTCCAATCCATTTCTCCACTATCGATCATTCCCAATACTCCCAACACTTTCACTTGTTTAATTTCGCCAACTTTTGCTATAGTTGTTCCAATTTCACAAACATCCAAAGGATCTCCGTCTCCCAACGCTCCCGTCTCCATATGTACCTATACTTACCTTGAGATAACAACCATAACCAACCCAATTGCACAACATTACTTGCGACGGATCCTCCCAAGTCTGAGGAAAACATCCATAATTCCAGATATATCCTTTATATGGATATACGTTGTGTACATATCGTCGTTTACCGTTCTTCGTGTCTTGTACAATGGGGGCCAAAGGTTCAGCAGATTTCAGCTCCAACTTGGCGTTTGTCCATCGAGGAATTTCAACAATCATATTTAGTATTCCTTTCTGTTTATCTACGTACAAAGGAATGTCGTGTAAGGGGTTGATCCATCCGTAGCCATTCTTTTCAAAGTAATACCAGACGTCATCAGGGTCTTCTGGATTCTGTGACTATTATATTGTCTACAATCTTTTTGAAAACTGTAAGCAACTTACCAATAATTTGCGAGTAAGATAAGTAGCGTCGTTTGGATCCATTCTTTCAATCTGCACAATGGAAGAGTTGACTGTGAGATGTCTCTTTCCTTCGGGATGTTCAAAATGGAGCCTAATTGAAAACAGACATTGGAAAATACAAAATATTTATCAAAAGGCTACAAAAGACAAATATGTCCTCCTCAAAGTATTATTAGGATACGTAGAAAAATGTTAAGATTGCAAAGAGAAAGAAAAAAATGCCACTCCTTATTTGTTCTTCGCGCCATTGAATGTTTTTTGCATTGAAAAAGGAAAGTAATGCTCCAACAGAAAGAAAGTCCAAAAGTTTGACTACCACACCCGAAAAACCATTAAGAAAATGTAAGTAGTAGTTAACACACAAGTCACAAACTAAAGTTGACCTAGTCTCTCTATCCAAAGCACTGTCTGAGTCACAACCTCAAGATGAAACTTCACCTGCATCGAAAGACAAAAAACCATTTTTCATTCATTTGGACAACATATGCAACTCTCAAAACAAGTTCAATGCAAAAGAAACTTCTCACTTTTCGTTACATACGAAGAATAAAACGACAACGCAACAACTCCATTGTTCAGAACAAATAACTCATGTCAATAACACCAACCAAACAGGCAATGAATTACAGAAGACAATGACTGAAGATATCATCGAAAGTTTCTCATCCATATTAGCTGACATAAAGGTAACCATCTCAGTTTTTATAAAAAGTCTAGAGATGAACAATATATGTAGCCTTCTTCATGTCATACAGAAACAATTTCCAAAGAGACAAAGGACTCCTTTAATGATGCGTTGACAGAACAAATGGAGAGTCATTTGTCTCGAAATGAACTAGAGACTGCTATCCAACTTTTGGAAGAAAACTATGAAATGGCGACAACACTAATGCAGAAAATACAGCTTACAGATTTGCCAGAATATTTAGGACTTGTGTCACAAATGACTTTGCGGATAGAAAATGCCTTTCAAACTATCAACGGTATTCCTTCGTTGTTGGTTAAATACTCAACACTCAAAGGCTATTTGTAGCTCTCGTGGAGTATACAGAAAACCAAATATTTTCCACCGAAATAACTTATCTTTTGAAGTATGCATGGGACTTTGAAAAGGTTCCTCTTTGATACCTTTCTCGAAATTGCAAAAACTCCTTATCGAGGTAGTGAATAATTCTTCCCAGATATGTTTAACATACTTATTTACAGAGCATTTATAGACTCAAGCAAGTTGCTATTTCCAGTCTTCCATCTGTCACTTTTGCACAAAAGATTGCAAGTAAACCGACTCGTTTTGTTTTACTTTTCTCAACACATCGAAGCAATGAGTTCAACAGACGCTACAATAAATTCATCATTTCTCGAGAAGCCATCATTCGTATTCGACATAAAGAAGATGAATGTGCGAGGAAAAAGTTTTATTAAGCGAACCAGAAAGGGAAATATAGCTAAAGTTACAAAAGAGCACTATTTAAGAGATGATATTCCATGTCTCTCTCCACTGTGTACGACTTGTCCACACAAGGTAACGTAATTTGCTCTCTTGTTCTGGTTGCAACATCATAGGCAAATACTCTCGTTAGGAAGTAAAGTTATTAAGCAACTCTGCAGAGTTTTACCTCATACCAGATACTAATATTGTTCTTCACCAGCTTGATTTATTGGAAAGTGATGTGGTGACCGATGTGATATTGTTACAGACTGTATTACAAGAGGTACGTGTTCCTGCCCTACACTCGCCTTATAGTAAACCTTCCAAAGACAAGGAACCGAAATATGTCCGTTTATGAGAGGTTGAAAAAGCTGCTAAATGACCAAAGTCGATCTTTCGTCTCCTTCTCCAACGAGCACCATAAGGAAACCTTCATTGAGAGACAAAAAGACGAGACTTCCAATGACTACAATGACAGATCTATACGAGTCGCCGCAAGATGGTATACGACACATTTGAACAGGAGGAAACGAGTTGTTTTGTTAACAAATGATAAGAATAATGCAAAAGGTGCAAGAGGAGAAGGAGTAGAAGCTCTATCAGTCGAAGAGTTTGTGACTTTGTATGAGAGCAGGCATCCACATATTCGTGAATTGGTTGCAGCGAATACTGCAGATTCGAGTGAAGAACAAGGTATTTATTCTCTTCATTGTATAAGCCAAGCTCATTTTCACGTTGTTTCCGTAGAAGATGATCGCAAACGCAAATTTTTATATGATGAATACTGGAATACCCAACAAATACAAAATGCTTTAAATGCCAATAGAGTTGTGGAAGTAAGGAGTTTCCGTTTGGTGAGAACTTGAGGAATTTGATATGATTTAGGGTGTATTTCACGCCAATTCTTATAATTGTATGGAAGGAAAAGTACTCTACTCCGGAAAGAGTCAGCAACAATCTGCGAAAACCATTCTCGTTTCTGGTATTAAGAATATCAATCGAGCCATTGATGGAGATGTTGTCTTTGTAGAACTTCTTCCAGAGGAAATGGTAAGCTTTTTATCCAACTTGCCATACCGAAGAAATTCATTTCGCGTGGTAGTGGTGTACTCCGTCAACTGAAGTAAAGGAAGATATAGAAGAAGCCATTGAAGAAGCGGAAACCTCAAAGCCACCATCTACCGTTATTCAAAACATCAATGTTCGCAAGGAAGTTACTGGAAGAGTTGTAGCTATCAAGCGTCGCAATTGGAGACCCTATTGTGGTTCCTTACAAGCAAAAGGGTCGTCTCATTTAACTTTGTTTATTCCTGTAATAATTAGCATTCTTCATATCTCAATTATTTGTGTTAATATTTTGCTCAAGGTGGATAAACGCATTCCGAAGATAAGAATCCATTCAAGACGAGTTTCTGATTTGACTGATAAACGGATTGTCGTTTCTATTGACTCATGGGAAAGAAATTCCATGTTTCCATCGTAAGTCACTTTTTGTTTTCTATGTATTGTAGTTATATTCTTTTAGTGGTCATGTCATTGAAGAATTAGGAGTTGAGGGTGACATAGAAACCGAAACCAAGGTTTTGTTGCATGAGAATTCGATCATTACTAGAGCTTTTCCGAAAGCAGTTTTGGAATGTTTACCAGCCGATGACTTGCAATTTTCGCCAGATATGCTTAAGAACCGAAAAGATTTACAAAGTTTATGCATATTTAGTATCGATCCTCCAGGATGTACTGATATTGATGACGCCCTTAGTATTCAACTGGATGAGAATCACAACTATATGGTAGGAAAGCTTGCTCACCATTTTGTTCTTTTCATAAATGCAAATAGGTTGGAGTTCATATAGCAGACGTGACCAGTTTTATTTCTCGAGACACTGCATTGGATAAAGAAGCAGCAGATCGTTCTACTACTGTCTATTTGGCAGACAGAAGAATTGAAATGTTGCCTCCTCGACTTTCGTCTGATCTTTGTAGCTTGAAAGGTATTTTAACTAGGAAGCATCTTACTGTTGCTAATCTGAAGCAAAGAAAACGAAACTAGATTGGCTTTCTCTGCATTTATAACAATAGACCATGAAGGAAATGTTCTACATTATGACTTTGCACGTACCATCATTCGTTCTCGAAAAGCCTTTACCTATGCTGAAGCCCAAGATTATCTCAATCAAGCCAGAAAGAAGGAAACCAAAGAGGTGAGATGTTTCTTCACTGAAAGAATGCCAATCAAATATAACAACTACTTAGTGTACAGAAATAGAACTTTCTCTTTTGCGTCTAATGGATATTGCACAGAAACTTCGAAAGCGACGTTTTGAAAATGGTGCTCTTCGTTTATCATCTCCTGAAGTTCGGTTTGAAACCGATCAAGTAAGATACTAACACGTTCTAATAACTCGAAAATATTCACCTGTGTAAAAGGAAGGAGACGAAATCACAAATGTCTCCGTTTATGAGACTCATGAAACCAATGAATTGGTATTATGGTTTACTTGAGTTGCTTTATATATACTTAGTGTTATTTAGGTGGAGGAATATATGTTATTGACCAATGTTGTTGTTGCTCAACGTATCTCAAAGTAAGGAATGACTCATTTTGAACCCCAAATTTTGTGCTGACAATACTTGCAACATCAGATCATTTCCTAGTTGTGCTCTACTCAGAAGACATCCCATTCCCAACAAGGAAATGTTTGAACCTTTGTTGAAAATTGCAGCTGCCGTAAGTATTTGAGTACGCTTAAAATTTCAAGCTAAATCAACATGTTTTTATTTTAGTTGAGTGTAGAGATAGATGTGTCCTCGAACAAACAGCTTTCACGTTCTTTGGAGAAAATTCAAGAAAAGTTCGACGAAGAGAACGACCCTTTCAAGGCAACGTTGTTTCGAATCAGTACCACTCGATGTATGACTCAAGCTTTGTATTTTTCTGCTGGAGAAGTAAGTTGTTCGTGAAAATCCGGATTGCATTCTTTTGTTTTTTTTCGTAGGCATCGCAAGAAGAATATTTTCATTATGGATTGGCATCAACTATTTATACACATTTTACTTCACCTATACGAAGATATGCAGGTAAGATTCATTTTAATAGTGAACAGTTCTTCCCGTTTCAAACAAAGTGGAAGATATCATTGTGCATCGAATGCTTAGTGGTAGTATTGGTTATACTTCATTTCCAGATAGTCTGTTGAACTCAAAGGCTATTCAGAAGATTGCAGGTATTTCCTTTTTTATATTTTCGCTATAAATATGGACTGACACGAGCAGATCACTTGAATGAAAGACATCGTGCTGCCCAAAAGGCGGCGAGAGACTCCGTTGCTTTGCATACTTTGCGACTATTCCGAGGTGAACAAAGGGAAGAAGAAGGAAGAGTGTTCCGTCTTCTTACCAACGGTATTGTAGTTATGTTGCCAAGGTTAGTAATAGAAAGTTGGGCGTCTTCTATTGAGGAGTAACAGGAATGGTAGATATGGATTAGAAGGATTGGTGCGCTTTGAAAAGAATTCTTCCGCTACCTTATTCGATGAAGATAAGCAGCTTTTAATCACACCTAAAGGAACTAGACTAAAAATATTCGACAGAGTAAGAGTTTCCATTCAATTAGATGCACAAGTCAATCCGGCAGGTCAACTTGTGATTCATTTGATAGAGTAAAAATATATTTAAACATTTCGATGAATAGTGGTGAGACTCGTAGCAAGACAAGCTATCTTTGTGCCTCGTTACCTTGGCACTTGACTATGCTCATTCTTTCCTATCTGGTAACCTTTATAAGCAAATATTATTCGTTGAAAAGTAGCTTTTATGAGCTTTGGGACGCTTGTCTCTTTATTATGAGTGGCTTGTTATCGTCAACCTATTTGTCCCATAGAATACAACAATGTGCCATCGAAACGAGAAGAAAACAACAAAGAGAACACAGAAATGTTCTTGTATATTTTACAAATTTATTCCTAAATTGCTTGTTGACGCTCTTACTAACCATACCATCCGTCGTGTTGTGTTCTCTCTTGTTGAATTTTTCACTAGATATGGTGGAGTACATAAGTGTTCTTTGGTGGGTAGACAAAGTTGCAGATACACTATCCATTACGATGAATAGCTCGTATATAGAACCTTTTCTTTGGGCTCTTGCTCAAGTGCTGGTAGAACACGTCTTTGCTTATTCGATTCTCTATTTGGTACGCAGAAGAAGGACGTTTCTATTCTCTTCACTACTTCCATTGATATCTCTCATGGCGGTGCAGTGTCTATTCGTCCTTGGCTTCGAAACTTCTAGAGGTTATCTTGCTTTTCAAGACAAAGCAATATCCAGGGCTATATTCTGGGTGACTATGTTAACCTTAACACTAGAGGTAAGTTGAAAAACAGCAAAATAATGAAACATTCAGATTTCCAGTAGTTGCGTAATGTACCAAGAAAATACTGTATTCTATTTTCCAGAACAATTTCTCTTTATCTTGTTAGTTTAGTAGTTGGTTCGGTTGTGTTTATTTTTCCTTGGATAGCTTTGTTACATGCCCTGTTGATCCAGCTTTGGACGGGAAGCAATGAACTTGGTGGCACTTTGAACGAGTTGTTTGATTACCAAGTTCATGTATTGTTTACTTGTATTCCTTGGTTTCTTTTGTTCGCATACGCATTCACTATAGATTTTCATTTTGATACAAAATATTTTTGGAAACTTTGGAAGCAACTGGAAAGAAAACATGAAAATGGGTAAGAAAGATATTTTCCGATGATATTGTACTAACAACAATGAAAATGTTCAGGACACATGCAGTTATTTTACTTTTACTTTTTTATTTGTTGAAACAATTATGTATATCATTTGTTTCCATAGGCAGTCATAGTACTAATAGTAAAACACTTGATAGTCACCAAGAGCAGCTTACTACACCCATGGAAGTAGGACAGATATCAGAGCAGAATAATAGTAATAGAAAGGAAGAACAAATTGTTACTCCAGTCTTAGAAGCAGTGTCTCCGCGTACTAAAGCTAGCATTGAGGAATGGACGGCCAATTGTTCCGAAGAGGAACGCTTTAAGGTATTTGAGTACATGTTCAACAGCAAACGTGATGAATTTCAACGTTGTGGCGTGGCCCCTCCCAAAATCGACCTGCAGTCCTTGTACCAACAAGTAAGATATTTTTTGGCATAATCACGAGATAAGGTTGAAATCGGAATGATATAGGCATTAAGGGAATCGCCAAAAAAGTGGAATCTCTTATTAGATTCGTATTTATTGAGGGAAGGGGAATTATCAGACGGTGATGATTTGGATCGTTCTTTTTCCAATGACGTGAAACAAGTTACTGCACGTTTTCAACAATATCGCAATCCAGATGTAGTTTCAATATCATCATTAGCACAAGCTATCCAAGGCACGAGCAAGTCGGAATATATTAAACGTAATGTGGATCCTTAAATGGCGCCAAAATAAGAAAGAAAAAATGCTCACGTGATGACTATTTATTATTGTGTTGCGCCAAATTAGAACTTTTCATATCGTGGATGCATGATTGATTGAGAAACTCTAGAGATGATTGTTGCTTTTCTGTCGACAAATGTGAACTATGTCTCTTCTAATCATAAACAGCTATGGTTATACCAGAAACTATGTTGTAAAGAAACTCAACTATCTCTCCAACTAACTAGAATATATAGAAAACCTCTTTTATGTCATAGGGTTGAAAAGCAGAACATATTTGCAAGTTTGGATAGATTCGAGCTTGCAGTGGCTGGAGAATGGAAAGGTTTTGAAGCTTCCTTCGACCCTGAAACAGGAACCGCAATCCAAGTACCTTCGACAAGTTTACCAGAAGCATTCGTGGAGTGGAATGTGAAGCCAGTTGGATACGAGTCCTACAACTCCATGGTCGTAAGGAATAATCAGCTATATCGAAGACACTCGAGAATTCTCCCCAGTGTGTCTTTTGATGCAGATGTAATAGACCTGGAAACTGAACTCTATTTCTACGATTTGAACGAGGAAGGTTTTCTTTTTCTTGCAGATGGTTCCTATTCAAAGGGTCCTGTGTCACTACAACAACCACCAGGTTCCAAACCATATGTTTACTTTGAGTTTTGTCTTTGTCTGGTATCAGAATTAAAGCCTCCGATGCGTTGTTTATTTCGTTTTCCAGTGGATATCAAACGACAACAGTTGTGGGGAGACGTTCAGGTGTTTCTCGAACATCGAGATGGAGACTTTTGTGATGGAAATGCAATTGCAAGTGGTTCGGGATACATGGAAGGATTTGCATCTGGTATGCCTTTATCAGAAGATCTTATAAATGGCGAATGGTATCCGGAATCGATACAAGTTTTGAAAGGAATTTCCTCTTTTCACGACTCTCGGATGCTTAATGATGTAAACTATTCTCCTATTTTAGTGGACAGCTGTAAGTCATTACCTCGTCATAGGCTCATGTTACCAGGAAATATTTATGTGAAATGTGACTCGGAGTCGCTTGGACAAGTGTTCAACTTACAAGTAGGTCATGTGACACTGGAAGGAAGATGGGTTTCTTTTCACCGCAAATATATTGATAACAGACTCGTAGCAACTTATAAAATGGTATGCTTTAAAAAATGAGTCACATGTTTCGGTGTAAATGCAGAGTTGATGATTGGAATGGAGAGAGACCGCATACAGAAATGAATGCTTTTTTATATGGTATCATTGGAAAAGGGTATCAACATCATCCATATACTGTCAGAAGTCCGAAAAGTTTAGTAAAACCTTTGGAACTATTCAAAGGCAGCTATTCTGTTGTCGCTTATACACTGTTTGCTTGTAACAACAACAACAACAACAACAACCAACAAGTCAGTTTTATTCCAGACCCTACTCCCTTGTTGTCCACACCAGGTAGTTTACTTTTGCACGACTTGGAAACCATTCACCAGCTGGTAAAGTAATATCTGCGGCCCATTTAGACTTCATT